>NW_024412465.1:3132688-3166682 GCF_014898765.1 Herpailurus yagouaroundi | reverse complement strand
TTCCTTCCTTCCTTCCTTCCTTCCTTCCTTCCTTCCTTCCTTCCTTCCTTCCTTCCTTCCTTCCTTCCTTCCTTCCTTCCTTCCTTTCTTTCTTTCTTTCTTTCTTTCTTTCTTTCTTTCTTTCCGTACTTACTTATTTAGTGAACCCTTGAACAATGCAAGGGTGCTGACCCCCTCTGACCCACGCAGTTGAGAATCCAAGTATAACTTTTGACTTTCCAGAAAGTTAACTGCTAATAGCCTAGTGCTGGGTGGAAGCCTTACCAATTATGTAAATGGTTGGTTAACACATAGTTTGTATGTTAAGTATATTGTATAATGAATTCTTACAATAAAACAAACTAAAGTAAAGAAAAGGACAGTAAGAGAAGTCACAAGGAAGAGGAAATACATTTCTGGCACTGTTCAGTATTTGCGGGAAAAAAAAATCCACACGCGAGTGCAGTTCAAACCTGTGTTGTTCAAACCTGTGTTCTATATACATACACCCACACACGGACACATACACATATATTTTTTTCTTTATGCCCCTTGACATTCTAAATTTATAGCATTGAAGGTGTGTTATCTCAGCAATGAGACAATTAGAAAAACATAAAGATATTACACTTAAAGAAGGGTATCATCTGAAATAGAAGTCAGACAGACACTCTACACCGGAAGTGTCTTATCGTCTTAGAATAGTTTCGAGAAGCAGCAAGTAGGCTCTAAAACGATTGTTGTTGAGTTCCTGCAGCCAACTTTTGATCAATTGTACTTTCTGTAGCAAATCTGGGAATTCCTGAAAGCAAATTGGATGTGGAGATATAGGGTGAATCCACAAACTTGAAGGAAAAATCATTAAATATTAAGTTTGGAACTCAGCCTGAAACAAATATTTCTGCTTTATCTGTTTTTCTACCAGATGGATAGCATCGGTGAATCCCTATTATTCTTGCCCATCTCTTCACAAAAGTACCAAGGGGAGCATTAAACCAGGTAAGAGTGAATTTACATTAATTCTTGCAGCACAAAAGCAGATCCTTCAATAAGGATGCACTCCCAACATGGGTCTGTGAGCCCACACCGGCCTGGAGCATCGAGGATCTGATGACCATTGCAGCCTGGGTCTTTAGGGAACCACAAGGGGCTCAGTTTTACACGCTGCCCAAGCATCATGGAGTTGTTTCGCTCCGTTGTGCTCCTTGCCTGTCAAGCTCAGTGTGTCCAATACGGAGCTGAACGTCTCGACTTCCCTCCGCCCGCTCTGCCTTCCTTCTCACTTCCTGTGCCCATATCAGGAGCATGTCTCCAGCTACTGAGGCTGACACATCTGAAAAGGCATTTCTGGCATCAGTGCCCATTTAGAAACCCCAGCATTTGGTTAACATTCAGGCTGTGCTGATTTTACTCTCGTGTATTGCAGTCCTTCCTACGCATTGTCACACTCACCCCCAACGCCGGAGGGAAGACCCGTATCTATGGTAAAGACACAGCTTCCCAGTTACTCCCCCCCCTCCCCGATTCTAAACTTTACTGAATGCCCACACTTTGTTGACTGTCCTCTTGCTAAGTCTTGCTTAAAACTTGTATTCCTCAGAATTCTGTAGGAGTTGTGTGATACAAACACGATTGTGTTCCTAGTCTCGTCCGTCAAAGCCGTGCACACAACTTGCTTTTTTCACCTAAGATTTATTACCCTCCTGTTTCTGTGCAGTCAGGTTAGTCCTGTAAACTTTATGTTCTCAAACTCATATTGTGTCTGTTAAATGGATGTTGAACGAGTAAGCAAATGCCCTCTTAACAGGTGACAGATGGCCCCAACTCCCTTCCAAAAATTACTGCTCCAGTATCAGGGCGATTTGAGTGGGGAAGGTGGCCAGGGATCAATTGATAGGAAGAGAGATGAGGTTACATTTAGAAAGGTGTACAGATATTTCGGACCGCATCATGTGTTTTCCAATACGCAGCGAATAGCGGACCTTTTGAAAAGGTATCTGTCGATTGTGCAATTGTGTATTTAGGAAGAATGTGTGCACACCTCCTATGGCAGTGACTTTCAGCTGAAAATGCTGTCCTGAGCTTTGCCAAAGCCTGTGAGCATCCTGCCTCCCGTCAGCAAGGACGTGACCTGGGCAGAGCTTGCTAACTTGACGTGTGAATCCCCGTGCAAAAATGTCCCCTAAGCCTGTCATGCAGTGGTTAACTTTTTATCTGACTCGAGCTACTAATTAATCCGTTGAATGAAAAATGCAATGCTTCTTATTTGGCAGGCCCTGTTTTAGAGACTGAAGCTTGTCCGTTTTGAAACAAAACAGATATAAGATTTGTTAATAAACCACTGTATGTTAATTTTTGCTTCATATATATCTTTTTATATATTATAACATTTAATAATATATGCATAGGCTATACTGATATTCTATAAGATTTAACTTCAGTTAATGTGGATAATTAGGGAATTGTTTAAGAAAACTCTTTGAGTTGGCTTCTCTCTGTAGTTATAGTCTGGAATAAATTCATTTTAGCCTAATACAATACAGATAGAGATTTTAGGAAGAGAGTGGTTGGGAACTGGCCAGCAATAACAATTACAGACGACAAGTCACAGTTTTTATGACATCCAGAGGTCTATACACAGCACTACTCGAAGTGGGTCCATGGACCCAGAACAACCACATCATGTGGGAACCAGTTAGCTCTGTGAGTCTTCTGCTCTCTTCCCATCCTCTGGAGTTATTGAATCCAAATTGAATCTGCATTTCAGCAAGGCCTTCAGCAGATTCTGAGAAATGCTGCAGCATGGCAGGTGACTGGGTGGCTCAGTCAGTTAAGCATCTGACTCTTGATTTTGGCTCAGGTCATGATCTCAGGGTCATGAGAGAGAGCCCTGCATTGGGCTTTGCATGGAGTGTGAGAGTCTGCTTGGGATTTTCTCTCTCCCTTCCTCTAGTGCTCACACTCTCTCATAAATAGACAGATGGATGGATAGATAGATAGATAGATAGATAGATAGACAGATGATAGATAAGGCTAAAGCATGAGAAGCATTTTGGAAGAGTGTTTGCTCATAGAAGTAATTATCACTCAAAATGATCAATTTGGATAAACATTAAGAAGACACTTGACAAGTCAACTAATGAACTATAGTTCCACCAACTTGATAAAATGTTTGTGCAAGAAGTCTTCAGACTTGTGAATTAATACGACTCGTTTTGTTCTGGGTTGTGGGGGAAGGCACCTGGTCCCTCTTCCATTTAACATCTGAATCTGATAACGTATGAGATCAATGGGAAAAGGTGGTGAGACAGCCACCTATCAGTAAACATTTCTTAATCTGAAAAAGGCCATTTACCAATACCGTCCTCCAAATCTTTCACAAATGGTAGAACAATAGAAGACTTTCTTCTAAAGACAAGATGCCAAGATACACACTCTCATTTCCACTCAACACTGTGTTCAGATGCCCTAGCAGCTCTACAAAGAAACACAACAATGACAACAACAGAAAGTCTGGACGGAAAATGAGGATTGCTATTTCCAATTGGAAATAGTTGCCGAATCCTATTCTCTATGACCTATGCAAACCAACAGGATGTAAATGTTATTCACACTAATGACAACATTTAATAAGGTATCTGCGTAGAATATCAGTACACAAAAGCCAATATTATTTTGATGAATCAGCAAGAATTTATGGGAAAATGTTCAAAAGATGTCATTTACCAATCCGTGGGAATGTAAGAGAAACTATACAGCTGTACATGATCTGTATGGAGAAAATACAAAACAACTTGTTAAAATTGTTTGTCAAAAATATCGTGCCCAAAATTTCAAACTCGTGGAATTACACACTTAAGACATGTGTATTTTGTATGTAAGTTACATCTTTAAAAAGAAAGGTTTACAGGGGCAACTGGGTAGCTCAGTGGGTTGAGCGTCCGACTTCAGCTCAGGTCATGATCTCATGGTGCGTGAGTTCGAGCCTCCCATAGGTCTCTCTGCTGTCAGCATGGAGCCTGCTTCGGAGGGTCTGTCTCTCCCTCTCTCTGCCCCTTGCCCGCTCACAGTCTCTCTCTCAAAAATAAATAAGACATTAAAAAAATAAAATAAAATAAATGTTTACAGTCACCAGGTTGAAAAATAAACATAAAACTTAGACAACACCTCGTCCAGGGAAGAGAAAGGTCAATGGAAACTCAGATACTACTCTTGGCATAAAAGCTCAATTATTCAAAAAGTTGCTGCCTCTCGCAAGTACATGTAAATATGCACATAGAATGTGGCACAGTGGGCTGGTTATCGGTAATACCACTTCTGCTTCTACAACAAGAGAGCTCTACAAAGTGTTCATGGCTGCAGTGTTTATAAAAGGTCAACCCAGAGTAAATTTCCAGTTTCAGAAAAAAGTTAACTACACGGTGGCCTAGCCACACAATGTCATTCTGTGTATCAGTGAGTATAAATGAATTATAGCTTCACACATCATCTTGGCTGAATACCAAACATATAGTAATCAATGAAACACCAGGCGAAGAATATATAATAATCCCATTTATAAAAGATAGAAAACAGACCATACTTAATACACATTTTTAGGGTCACGCTAGTGGTGACAGTTTTGAAGAAATTGACTTTCCTAAAGGAAATTTCCTAAAGGAACTTTGATTTCTTCAAACTGTTAAGAAGGAAATCATAAGATTCAGAAAGGTTTGTGCAGGAGGGGAAAAGAGATCCAGAAATCTTCCCTGTGTTCTAATTTCAGGCCAGATTGTGTATAGAAAGATGTTTAATTAATTCTTCATGTCTATGGAGGAAGCATTCCCTAACAAAAAAAGAGAGAAAAAGAATAAAATGGTCTTAAAAAGCTAAAGCTGTAAATATCTGGAACAGCTAGAGATATAAAAGAGGTAAATCCTTTCTGCGCTTTAGATCGAATCCACCAGTTCAATAACCAGTATAACCACCAACCTTGCACTTTATCCAAAGAAACCAATGGGTTTACGTTCATGGCATAGCTCCAGGGACACATGAAAATAACTGTTTCTCTGGAATGAAGAAAATGATATGTGTTCTAAGTGTTCTAATTCTTCCGTGTCTTGTGCCAAATGCTAATTCTCAGGAGCTAGAACAACAACAAAGAATCTAAATAATTCAGTCTCGGGTAGTATGGAGAAAGGATTTATTTAAATGGTTTTTTAAACGAACGTTCGACTGTTCTCTGTTGCCAAGCCTGCAGAATTTACTGCTTATTATAAATTTTTACCAGTGGTTTCCAGACCCAGCTGAACACCTGGGGTGTGTTTTGCAAAAGTCCCCAGCGATACCTCCCGGGGATTCTGACCTGTAGACTGGCTACTGGCACTGGTAGAAGGTAATTATTCAAATTGCAAGCGTAGCTAGGAGAAAGGATGTAGCTTCCAAGGGGACGTCCCTGTGTATGTACAAGTCTCTTAATAGAAGCACACATTGACTATTATTGTACCCTAAAGAAGCAAAACTCATCTTAGGGAGAAAACGGACTTTCATGGCATTCCTTCTTGAATCGTGAGTGACAGAGGGTAAAACTCCAGCAGAAGGACAGACTATAAATCTGTTCTGGCAGATCAGTGGCTTTAGTGAGTCAGGGTTCAGACATCTAGGAGAAAACCCCCAGTTTTAGGATGCCCGAGAGGTATCTATCACAAGGCCAGGGATATGTTCCATTTGAAAGGTTTATCTTTCCATTATTTTGATAAAATGCTCAGTGTCTCCTCAAATCACAATTACAATTTGATGAAAACCACACTACACTACACACACACACACACACACACACAGCTCGACACCCACAGTTAAGTGGATTTCTGTATATACTGAAGAGTAGCTAAGTTTCTTATGTTGCTGTCCAAGGTGGAGACTGCACAATGCATAACTGGAAGTAGAGAAAATTGGCTCCAGAAAGAGCTGTGTTAACCAGAGTCTCCATCCACGCCCTATGGAAACTGTGCAGGAATATGTGGGGAGGGGTTAGGAATTCCCTGTGGAGTGAATCTTGGAACTGAGTCAGAGTTATCCCTAACCACTAGGGGATGTCCATTCCAAGGGGCCAGGCATCTGGGTCTGTACTGCTCATGGCTATATCTATGTGCCTACCTGGTGGTAGGCACACCACGGGTACTGCATAAATACTTGTTGAGTAAATAGATTTTCAGGGATACAGAAGCCCACTGCTATCTCTGAACCTCAATTCTGTAATTAGGAGTATCACAGGTCAAGCCATGTGAATGTCAGTCACCTCGTGCTTTGTACAGACGACAGGAACCTTCCACACCTGGTTCTCCTTTTTCCAAAACTTGCCCAACTGTGTGGTGTCTGTAGGGCTGTAGGGCTGCAAATCCCATATCTACCTTCTAGAACCGAGACACTCACGTGCTCCTGTTGGGGTCAGTGACAAGGGTGGGTTTCAGATCTGTAGCTGTGCTGGGTTGAGTTCAAGTGTGGGTTCGGGTTATGATTCAGGTGAGAAAAAGGTTTTGAGTACAGATTTAGATTCCTGTCCAGAATGAGGGTTCATGCCCAAGAGTTAAGGCGTGAAAGGTTTTGAGTATGGATTCATGTTCAGGGTAGGGTGAGGTTAGATTTCTGATTGGATGTTGAGTTAGGGTCAAAGGTCAATGTTAAGACAATGGATCATTCCCATGTTATTAGGATGGAGGTCAAAGGTCAGGACCAGGATCAAATGCCACGGGTCAGAGATTCTCTGCAGGCTGGTTTTACAGTATGAGTGCAGGGTTAGCAGTCAGGGGTTATGGTCAAAGGTCAAGACTCTGTTGACAAGTTCATTTTTTTAAGTTAATTATTTATTTTGAGAGAGAGAGAAGGTTCTATCGGGGTGGGGTGCAGAGAGAGAGGGAGAGACAGAATCCCAACTCGGTTCCCCTCTGTCAGTGTGGAGCCTGACAGGGGGCTCACACTCACATACTGTGAGATGAAGACCTGAGCCAAAATCAAGAGTCAGGACGCTTAACCAACTGAGCCACCCAGGTGCCTCTAAAGAGAACATTTATAAATGCACGTTCAGTGTCCTGGTACCAAAGGCAAGAGTCAAAGAGCTCTGGGGTTTGCACGATTGGATAGAAATTTGGGAAGCACTGCACACAGAGAAAAGCAGAGTGCAGAAATATTTCACATAAGTGTGTCAACATTTAAATTGGTGTCTCCCAAAATACTTCGACTAGGTACATTATGGAAAAAAAATCTGATCACTCAGAGGGACTGAACACACAGACACACCCTTCTAGCTCCCAACAGGCTGATCTGCGACCAAAATCAATTTGCTGTGTGAGCTACCAAGAGGTCAAGACATCCGGGGGCGCCTGGGTGGCGCAGTCGGTTAAGCATCCGACTTCAGCCAGGTCACGATCTCGCGGTCCGTGAGTTCGAGCCCCGTGTCGGGCTCTGGGCTGATGGCTCAGAGCCTGGAGCCTGTTTCCAGTTCTGTGTCTCCCTCTCTCTCTGCCCCTCCCCCGTTCATGCTCTGTCTCTCTCTGTCCCAAAAATAAATAAATGTTAAAAAAAAAAATTTTTTTTAAAGAGGTCAAGACATCCATATTCCATCAAGCAACTTGGCGAAATTACTGTATTTATACAACAGCCACTCCTGATATCTTTTGTGCTCTAAAACTGCAAAATAATTTATTTTTTTAATAACCTTTCCCCTACCACGCCTAATTATTGTATGGTTGATCTCTTTCCACATCTCTGTCTCATAAAAGGATGCATGGGTTATGAAGCTCTCCCCTCTCCATGCATTTTTCTAATTATGATCTTCAATCACAGGACCCAAGACGTAAGGATCCCTGTGGTGTGCTCAGCTTTCAGTTATGTTCTGAAATTAAAATCACACGAGGGGAAAAAAAAGGTCAGGAAGAAACACCTAAAATAATTCGGTTTACTTAGCAACACTGACTCTGCAGGATATAAAGCACCAAGAAGGGCCCCTGTTTTTTAAGTACCTGGAGATTCTGCTTAGATATTAATTCTTGACATTTGTCCCTGGGAGCTTACGCTTCCTGTCCAGGTAAGACAGTACTGATACACTCACAGAAGCCCGAACTCACTGGACAATGGGCTAGCATAGGCAGAAAATTCCAAAATGGCATGCCATTGCTTCTCCTAACTCAGTCAGCCATCTGCAAGGTTGGGGAGACCACACTATCACAATATTAGGGATCCTGGAATCCGCTGTGCCCGTACATTTCTTCTTTTAAGAGTTGGCGTTTCATTTAGGAAAAGCAGATACGCTGATTTCTAACACTCGTTTATAAAAATAAAGCCATGTTTTTCAGGGATTCAGTCAGCACCTATAACTTCATTTTAAATGTATTCTACTGTCTTATCCCGGCACTGGATTTTAAACCCACTTTCGTATCTTGTAACCACAGTTTTATTAAACTATCTAATTTCTTCTGGTTCTTAATTGACAGAGGATTTTTGAGGGCTAAGTAGATGAGTCGAACTCTTCCTTAGAGTTCATCTTCAACGTATTCTCTTAGAAGAAACTAATTTTATCGCCTTGAGTAAAATGGTTTAATAAATGGGAGAAACCGTAGGATCGTATCCTTGTGAGGATAAGGTGCTAAAAGGGTTCCCATTAATGTTCCATATATTAAGAGGAATATATAACACAGTGACACCGCTTGGTCCTATTTTCTAGAGAAAAACTTTTTCAGCTGAGCAAAATGAGATCTACAATCAGAAATTACTTTAAAATATCTTTCTTCCACTCCTCGGTGATAACCTACCGTGGCCCCAGAGAAGCTGTTAAAACATAAGAAGCTACAACAGTAAATTAGCAAGCCAGGCCACTACGTGCAAATTTGGTCTGGAACTGACACAAGGCAATGGAAATGTGAGTTGTAAACAAAGCTAAAATGTTGGTCTGGACGTTAGGCTGACATTTTCAAATTATTATTAGGAAAAGTAGTTTAAAGGCAGACTGTTGCACGGACAAAGCAGTATTTCCTAAGAAACGGCTAATTAAAGTACCAGAATGGCCCAAGCAAGACCCCAAGCCAGCAGACAAACACCAGGAAAAACAAACATTGGAAAATGTGTGTAGGTCAGGTGGAGTCGTACAAATTAACAGTCCTTACCGAGCCCGCTGGGGTTGCAAAATCACTTTGAAGAAAATAGGTAAGGATATGTATAGAAGATGGTGGGGGCACCGGCTCTGAATTTCAGCAAGGAAACACCCTAAATATGAACAGTTTCGCTCTCTGGAAGGGAGCATTAGACAGAAGGCATTGTAACTCTCTTCCTAAGAATGTAAGACTTCCAAAGCGTAGGATGATCTCCCAAGGTCTTCCCCTGTTCTTTGACGTGATTGAAAGCTGATTAAAAATTCAAGGGCAGGGGCGCCTGGGTGGCGCAGTCGGTTAAGCGTCCGACTTCAGCCAGGTCACGATCTCGCGGTCCGTGAGTTCGAGCCCCGCGTCGGGCTCTGGGCTGATGGCTCAGAGCCTGGAGCCTGTTTCCGATTCTGTGTCTCCCTCTCTCTCTGCCCCTCCCCCGTTCATGCTGTGTCTCTCTCTGTCCCAAAAATAAATAAACGTTGAAAAAAAAATTTAAAAAAAAATAAAAATAAATAAATAAATAAAAATTCAAGGGCTGCCAAATGGTTGCCTTATGGAAATGTATCCACCTTTAGATTCACTGCTGGAAACTGATAAAGGTGAAAAAAATTAACCTGGGATGATCCACGGGAAGGGAGGAAACAAGATGGGAATTCAAGGGGGCTCGGGTACTAAGTCCCTTTTAAGGTGACAGAAAAATCACACCCTAAGTAGAAATACTAGAAAAACAACCACCGTATTGGAAGAGTCCATCAATTTCAGGATGTGGAATTTTGAGAAAAAGGATGTACTAAGTAGAGAACAAAGTTAAGGAATAGAAGGATGTTGGCATTTTGAGTCTATTAAATAAGAAAGCACAAATAATTGGGGTGGTGGCCAGCCACATCAGAGAGGAGAGGCAGATATGATTGTCCCTGATGAGAAGCAGTGTCAGCTGAGGAATATTACATAGAATGGAGCAGGGTAAGCAACCTTTGGCATATCTTTCCCAGTTGGGTTTTCCCTCAACCTGGGGAGCCTACCGGCTGAGTGGAGCCTAGCCTAGTCTGGTGGGTGCTTAAAGCCACATGTCAAAGTTCAACCAACCGCAACAGTCATTTATATAGGGGGATGTAGTAAGCAGAATTCTAAAGATGTTTCCCCCCCCCTCCAAGATTCTTCTCCCCCTGATTATTCAGTCAAATGTGAATCTAGGTATTCTTGGGAAGGGACTTGCAAATGCAATGAAAGGTACTAGCCAGCAGACCCGAAGATGAGCAGATTATCCTGGAATATCCAAGATGCTCCAACGGAGTTGCATGACCCTTAAAAGCAAAAGATGGAGACAGAATCATCTGGGAGATGACACAGAAGATGGAAAAGGAGCAATGATGGAGAAAGGAAGTCAGAGTGATTCAAAAGATTTGAAGGCACCATTAATGGCTTTGAAGACAGAGGAAGGGGACAGGAGTTAAGAAATGCTAAGGTCCTCAGGAAGCTAACAATGACCCACAGCCAAAAGCCAACAAGGAAACAGGAACCTTAAATACATGGTACTGAATTCAGCCAACAAACCAAATGTTCCTGGGAGTGGATTCATCCCTAGTGTCTCTAGGAAGGAACATAGTGGGTCCCCTACATTGATTTTGGCTGTGTGAGCATTGATTAGAGAAGCCGTCCTAGAAATGTGGACTTCTGGTCTACCAGAAGTGTGATATGATAAATTTGTGTTGTTTTAAGCCACTGAGTGTGGGATTATTTGATGATACACGGGCCACAGGAAACACATGCAGCGACGTGCAGGCAGGACTAACCCCGTGGACACACCTGAAGGTGCAGACTTTGGGATTTGGAGAAACAATGACTGAAAATGCTCAGAAAGATATTTCCATGGAGTCCGAGACTCAGAACCCACTGGGAGGTGAACGTTCCTTCTAAGTTAAGGAGATAATTTAAACATATAGAGTGACCATTTCTTGTTAAATCATGTACTTTCCCACCTGAATGAACCTGAAGAACATGCACCTTGGCAGTTTGCCAGAATTGCTTCAGAACAGAATTGTTTCCTTCTTGTGTGCCTTACTGGGGATCCCCTAACAGTATCTACTGGGACTGACAAATACCAGGACGATTCGAGAGGAAAATGCAACTGTGGGCACCATCTCTGACCATAAAGCTTACAAAGGGTTCATTCCAGATCTTTCTCTACCAGATCAAGGTGCCCAGAACTTCAATGAAGAAGCCACCTATTTGGGGGCACCCCATCTGCAACACCAATCCCCAATCTTGAATGAACAAGGGTATCTCAGATGAAATTTCGGTTTTGTTACAGTGCAAAGAGTTGCTGTCAGTCTAACGTGGAGGTGAAGGCCGCCCGAGCTATGGCAAAAGTCACCAAGAGTGGTGTCCAGAAGCCCTGGGGACAGATATCTAGTTGCCATGGGGCAGGGATGCTGCCCTCTGGGCTCATTTTGCAGTGGTCTTCTCCTGGCTGCCCCCATGCCTGCCTCCCTCCAGAACCACTGAGCAGGACCCCAAAGCTGCCCTCATTAATCAGTTTCCTTCAAGACACCAGTGAGGAAAGCATATGAATCCACACCAGTTAGGAAGATACGTACATCCATGGCTCGCCCCAACCTTGGAAACTCCAGTCTGAAAGAAGAAATTGGCCAAAGGAGAAACACTCTTAAAGTTTTCTTTAGTGTTATTTTTAGTAGAATAATAGCAAATAGCATGGAAAGAACAATGAATATGGAGCCAGAGGACAGCATCCAGATCCCCAGGTTTGCTGATTTTTGGCTTCGAAATCCTGGCGTGTGATGAAAACCCTTCTTCTGTCACATAAAACACAGGTGTAATAATGATACTTTCATCACGAAATTGTTGTGGAGGACAAAAATGAGGCAGGAGGAAGTCTTTGGAAAGAGTATTTATTAAAAGGACACAAAAAATAACACTAATAATCGTAAAGAAGGACGAGAGCATAGCAGAAGGGCTACTGGCCATCTTGTTTCACTGTCCAATATGCAAGAGTCGCAATGACTGATGACAAATGCCAAAGAGGAGCGGGGGCTCGTAAAGACACAGAGACGCTGGGAGAACACAAGGGTGGCAGTAAACAGTTTTCAGAAAGGCTACAGGCAGTGGCAAGATTGATGGCTTAGGTCAGCAAGCATCGTTATAAGAAACCACTTTGAGGAAGCACCGAGAGCGAACTCACCGGGAACGACGCTTAACCAGATGTACAGCGTGATTTAAACTCCCAGAATAAAATAAAATGGCATATGCTTCAGAAAAGAAAAGTGACATATGATTCATTTTGTGAAAGTTTCCAGCAGCAGAAAGTAGGCTGTCTGGCATGCCTTGTCGGTCAGCCTGGAGTAGTCAAATTTGGAAGGGGTTTTTTGCAACGGTGACAAGGTAGGTGACCTGAAGGAGCAGGAAAAGCACACAAAATGTACCATGTCAGGGTCACGGCACTCGCGTTGCATTAGGAAACCTATGTCCCCAGGGAAGTCGGTGGGCGCCATGGTTTCCCTAACATGGACCATTCTGGGAAGTATCTTAGCTGATAGGTCCTTCTCGCTTTGCTCCAGAATTTGCATAAAGCACACAAGCAAAATGGTACTCATGAATTCCATACAACCAAGGCATTATTTCCTCCCGTGATCTTTTTTGTTAAATTTAATCACGCATAAACCATGTAAGGGAAAAGCAATTCTAAGTCACACTTTGTGCTTATCAATATACTCCTAGACCAGGGATCCTCAGCCTTGTCACTAGTGATACTTGGAAATGGATGAAATCTTGGTCACTGTTCTGGGCATTACAGGATGTGTAGCACCATCCCTGGCCTCTACCTTCTAGATGTCTGTCTAGAACAGACTTCCACGCAGCTGGGGCAACCAAAACTATGTCCAGATACTGAAAAACTTCCCCAGTTGGGAACCACCGGCCAAACAATCAGACATCTACTTATCTACTTTACTTCTTTTAACTGACTTTTCAAAAGTGCACTTAGTTATCATTGCATGTGTTGAAGATATTAGACAACTCGTGTATTTTTACAGTCTTTGTACATGCCCTCAAGGAAAAAAATAAGAGAGTATGATGGTACTGTACATGGAGAATCAAATTAGGAAATAGTGCTTCCATGGCTTATAAAGAATTCAGTCAAGCAGGAATCACAGCAAAGCAAAAACAAATGTGGACAGAGAGAGAAACTCATTCATAAGCACAAGTAATAAAAAGATGTTTTTGAACTTTAAGAGAGTGTCTCTAAGATCAAACGTTAAAAATAGGTATGTAAATATGGTGGATGAAGACATATCATTTAGGATTAGGCAAGGAATCAGAGGGATAAGGGAATGTGTTCAAAGTGCTGCAGGTCTGAGGTACAAAATGCATGCAAGTTCGGGCAAAGTTTGCAAAAAGGAAGTTTGAAATTCATTAGAGAACTAAAAATAGCTTCCAGTGATTTCAGACCCTGTACGTGGGTTGATACTGAGGCCAGAGGACCTGAGTTCCATGTAGGGGAAGAACATATATTAAGTAGATATAAGGTTGATGGAGTAGTCATTTTTCAGAAGGTGATGGTATTGTGTGTGTGTGTGTATGTGTGTATGTGTGTGTGTATGTGTGTGTGTGTGTGTGCATATTTATATTACATATGTACCATACACAAACATATCTGTGTGTATGTGTTTGAGACTGTCAAATAGGAAAATACTACATGTTCATAAAAAAATAACCCTTCTGTAAGAAGCTATGAATGTGCTTTCTTTATGTATCTCTTATCCTCACAATGTAGATGTTTGTAGTACAACTTGAACCTGAGCATGGAAATATGTATCTCTAAACAGAAAATGAAATAACTATGCAACTTAAATACTTGTTAGGCAGATAGAGGCTGAAAGGAACGTGAAGGGTATTTTCTGACTTTACACAAACATTCAAGAATAGGTAGGAATGAATTAAACAAAACAGTAAGTACACAGTTACACAGGAATAGACAAAAGAAAAGTCGTTGAACACTCAGTCTGAGAGGAAAGATAACTACAAACTGATGTTTTATAAATTGTTATTTTCTGTGGGAATATGTTTCACAAGATTCCTAAAGTAAACATAGATCTTTATGTGACTCCAACAATGGGAAAGTCATGGATTAGATGACAAAATAAAAATGGTGCTCACAATTGACATTTAAACATAACAGAAAGAAATAAAAAGGAATATATTATTATAATTACATCCTTGACCTTTTGTTATGCAATGGAAATTATACTATACTGAGATTATAAATAACATACACCTCTGAAATTCATGTTAACTATGATATTCTTTAGGAGTTACTGATGACAAATGTGTTCATCAGGATGCTATCTTTCCATTTGAAAAGACAAATATAAGTTTATGTGAAATTGTACAATGCCCAAAGCTATTTTTTTCCCTATAAGAGTCTGAATAAGTTAGTCTTTTGTATGGTTCTCTCTATCCATCCCACTTTACCAGAACCTCATTTTCTTCCCATTCTTCAAGCCCACTGTCTTCTACCCATGGCACTTCTAGCTCCCATCTGCCATCTAGTCCTAGAGGTCAACACCATACATTTTAGGTTTGAGGTTGTTGCTACAACAAAAGTGTCTTGTTTCAACGGCGTGCTGATTAGCTCAGGCCATATAACAAACCAGCCCAAAATGTGAGGCTTGCAACAGTTTACGATGATCTCTCATGGGTCTTTGGGTTGACTGAGTTCAACTGGGAAGTTCTCTCTTGAGATTTCCAGGGTTATAGCCTGTTAGAAGCTGGAGACTGGATCATCTGAGGGTTTAATGGTGGGATGACCTGTGAACTCACATGGCAGGCAGTTAATGCTCTCAACAGAGTGTGCAGCCAAGGCTGTTGATGGGAGCAAGACACATGGCCTCCCCGTGGGGCTTGAACGTCTTGCAATATGGAGTCTGTGTTCCAAAAGTTACTGTCCCAAGTAGCCTAAGCAGAAACTATATGACTTCTTATGATTCAGCTTCTACAACTGCCAGCACATTACTTCCAGAACATCCTATCGGTGAAGAAAGCCACTGAGGCCAGCACAAGATGCAAACCCTGTGCTTCTAAGTTGGAAAACTATTTGTGTGGTTTTCTCTGTTACACCCAGTACATGAAATCTGTTTAATCACGTGATGATTTCTAAAAGATAGATTATAGGGGCCATAAGAAGAACAATGCATTGAGAAGAATTCACTCTTAACTCAGAAAACCAGAATGCTATGATCAATTAGTGATGTCTACCAAATGTAACAATGGCCTACCAGTTGAACATGTGACTCATACCAAAGTCATCCCTTTAAACACAGGAAACTTGATGGGCGCCTGGGTGGCGCAGTCGGTTAAGCGTCCGACTTCAGCCAGGTCACGATCTCGCGGTCCGTGAGTACGAGCCCCGCGTCAGGCTCTGGGCTGATGGCTCGGAGCCTGGAACCTGTTTCCGATTCTGTGTCTCCCTCTCTCTCTGCCCCTCCCCCGTTCATGCTCTGTCTCTCTCTGTCCCAAAAATAAATAAACGTTGAAAAAAAAATTAAAAAAAAAATAAACACAGGAAACTTGAGAGGGCAGATGATGAACTTGCCTTCAAACTGCCCCAGATCATACATCGTATGTCAAATCATACATATGTGGTTGATCACAAGTAGTACGTCAAGTGTGTTCCAACATATTGTTTTAACCATGAATTTCAACGGCATCACTGTTGAAACATTGTAGTTTAATTTCTATAGTAGTAATGAGGACATGTGACATCAGCTGGAATTTGACATTAGCTCATCATTTTTTTAATTTAATTTTTTTTAATTTTAAAATTTTATTTAAATCCGAGTTAGCATGTAGGGTAATAATGATTTCAGGAGTAAAATTTAGTGATTCATCTCTTACCTGCAACATCCAGTGCTCATCCCAAGTGCTCTCCTTAATGCCCATCACCCATTTAGCCCATCCCCCCATCCAACACCCCTACAAAACCACAGTATATACTGCATCATCCATTACAGGAGCAGAAGGAATTTTTCATACATTAATTCAACTCAGCTGAGGGTGGGGGGGCTTCTATATCTGTTATGGTTTAGCCTCTCCACTAGGCATGACGGCTGGATAGTGAAGGGAGACACTGTGCCATCTTGGAGCTTATAACCCAGAACCGAGGCCAGATATACTCTAGAGACCAAAGGCATGGTAAATGTAAAGTAAAGAGCAAAGTGCTTAGAGGTTTGGTCAGAAGACCTACAATACGAAGAAGGAAAGACAGATGATGTGCAAAGAGGCAAAATGGCTTACTAAGTAACAGACCACTTTGAGTCTTGATGACCAGTACCCAATTATGAAGGTGATTCAAAGATATAGATGTGTTTTGATCATCTGTTTAAAAGGCCATTTGGTCTTTCTAGAGGCCAATTAATTTGGTGGGGCAGGAGTGGATGTCTAGAAGCCAAGAGATTGTCACTGAGGTAGAAGTGAGAAAGTATGGGTGATAATGGTGTAAGTGTTCAGACTTGGGGCGCCTGGGTGGCTCTGTCTGTTGAGCGTCCAACTTTGGCTCAGGTCATGATTTCATGGGTCATGAGTTCGAACCCTGTATCAGGCTTGTTGCTGTCAGGGCATAGCCTGCTTGAGATCATCTGATCCCCCTCTCTCTTTGTTCCTCACTCACTTGTTCTCTCTCTCTCTCTCTCTCTCTCTCTCAATCTCTCTCAACAAAAGAAAACAAAAACAAAAACAAAATATAAAGAAAAAGGTGTTCAGACTTTAATACCATGGTTTCCAATATGGTAGCTGTAAACACATGTGGCTACTGAGCCCTTGAAATGTGACCTGCACAAATTGAGGTGTGTTCTAATGTATGTGGACATCAAACATTTAGTAAACTATACACAAAATATCCTCTCGATAGTTTGTCTGCATTACATGCTGAGTTAATAACACCTTAGAAATATTGGGATAACCTAAATGTATTATTAAAATTATTGCTATTGGTTTCTTTTTACTCTCTTTCATGTTGTTGCTAGAGAACTTAAAGGTACACATATAGTTCATACGACATGTCAGAGGGCACTGGTACCTGGGAGGAAACTGGTGGTTCTTAGATGTCTTGGTTTTCTATGGTTTGCAAAGGTTGGCAGACATAAGTAACCACATTTAACAGCTTAACGAGTGTCATACAACGTTGCCTTGTTCCAGAAACTTTGGTGCTAAGAACTTTTCTTTACGAGGAGATAAGTATGTGTGACAGTGAAGGTTCCAAAGTTACCTACGGACACGTGGAGGAGAACTCAAGGGCCGATGGAGTAGTCTACCAAGGTGTGTGGTAGACGATAAAAATCTTCTGAAATTGTTTATGCTGTTCAATCACTGTGACCTTGAAACTTCTGTGCACACATGAACAATGGAAGAGACTGAGATGTGTTCCTATCTGCCTTCACTCCAGCAGAATGCTTACACCATTCTCAGGAGGAAGAAGGGTGGGCAGGAAACACTCCCCACCCAAGGTGAGTACAAGAAGACTCAGATTGGCCATGGTCTTTCAACTGCCTTTCTCTTATGTTTCTGTCACTGCAAATCAGAATCAACTCTGAGAATCATCATTAACCTTTAATAATCAGCATTCGGCCACAGCCAAAGAGGCATGTTTCTTTCTTTCTTTTCGTGAAGTTTTTATTCAAATCTCAGTTAGTCAACACACAATATAATATTGGTTTCAGGTGTACAATACAGTGATTCAACACCGGCATACAACACCTGGTGCGTATCACAAGTGCACTCTTTAATCCCCTTCACCTACTTCACCCATCACCCCCCTTCCGCCATATTTATTTCTGGAGGGTGATGTCTAGTGATTCATTGTGTTTTCAACTAATTCTTCTGTTATAGAAGATGCCTACTCACTTCATATGATTATTACCTGCTCCACATCCTCAAGCACTGGGAATGTCCTATTTATTTATGGCTTAATAAAACAAGAACTTGCCACAAGTTCGAGAGTGCGCCAGAGTCTGACCACCCACCTTTTCCGATTCTACTCCAGAATCCCAAAGAAGTCATTTGACCCATTTTTTCCTGACATTTGAACAACTGGACAACTGATTGCATGGACCAAGAAAATTAGAAATGTAAAGCAGGTCTTTCACCCTACCTGGTGGACCAAAGGGCACCAAAGTTAAAGTGTGTCCTGCCTTCCCTGGGCTGTGTGTTGGAGCATGAAGGTGGAGAGCACACAGGAGTGTGAGGGCTTCTCCATTCCTTAGTACTTCCTGGGAACAAGCCCAACCTCATGACTTGCCCCAAGCATTTTGAGATGTGGCTTTCTGAAACCCTGCCGGAGCAAGCTGGATGATGACTTGGGAGTTAACTCCTGGATGTAGCGGCTGAGGGCTCAATGGTGAATTAGCAACAGGAGTCTGATGGGAGTGGTCAGAAAGGTACACTGATGTGAGCAGATTCCAGAGAGGGTCAGGAGGAGAGAGACTGAGACATTCATTGGTGAGAACCTTCCATGGGGAAGGGACTGGCATTAGAAGAACAAAGACTTGGGGCCACAGGAGACGTGGAGGGAGCACTTGTGAATGGGACACATGAGAGAACATTTACAAAGAGTCAGGTATGACCAGCGGGCATGAAGAAATGCAAGATGTAGACGCTGGCGCAGGAGAGTGGCCACATGTTCTGGAGTAGGTGTGAAAAGGATGGGGTTTTCCACACAAGATCATCTATGGTTGAGTCTCTTTTCCTGTCTGCAGTGCCTATTTTTATGTTGGGCTGTTGATAGATCTCTTTGTGAGTGGGTGCGTGTATGTGTGACAAAAATGCCAGACAATGACTTATATTTTAGTCTAAGTTATTCCAATTTCTCTGAAAAGAGCCAAGCAAGAGTGGGACCAAGATGAATCAGTCACAGCTCTCTGTTAAATGTGTTCACCTGTATAGGTTGAATTGATTAACACTGTCTATTTTAAGGAATTGGCTTGTGTGCCTGAGGGGGCTGGCAAGACCGACATCTGCAGGACCGGCTGGCAAACTGGAAACTCAGGCAAAAGATGAAGTTACAGAGTTGACTCAGAATTCCTTCTTCTTTTGGAGACCGCAGGTTTTGCCATTAAGGTCTTGGCTGATTGGATGGGGGCTCACCCACATAATGGGGGGAAATCTCAAGTTGACTTGGAGTCCACTGACTTTAGATATTAACTGTATCTACAAAACTCCCACACA
Organism: Herpailurus yagouaroundi; assembly: GCF_014898765.1. NCBI lineage: Eukaryota > Metazoa > Chordata > Mammalia > Carnivora > Felidae > Herpailurus > Herpailurus yagouaroundi. Next base: position 3,147,354 of record NW_024412465.1, on the reverse strand, counting down.
GCAACACCTCCACTCGAGTTTGATTATATAATTGGGTAAAATTCAACAGGCCTATTTTTCTGCCGGTAGGTTAACAGAGGAGTGGGAGTAACCTTGGTGTATTTGTGTAGATAATACCAGGTCTTTCTGCACGCCCGTCACCAACTAAGCTCAGGTCAGGGCTACTTTGAGAGATCTTTTGATTATCTTTCACTGCAGGTATCTCCGAAAGCCCCGTCGGTAGGGAGATCCATCAAAAAAGTCAAGTCAAATACGTCACGAGGATGAAAAGTACAGCATAGGGAATATAGTCAATGATACTGTAATAACGTATGGTGACAGATGGTGGCTATACTTATCATGGTGAATACTGAGTGATGCACAGAATTGTTGAATCACCATGTTGGATAGTGAAAAGTAATACAGCACTGTATGTGAAAAACGGTTCAATAAAATAATTTAAAAATTAAAGAAAAATAAAAGCAATCTACAGGGGTGTCTGGCTGGCTTCGTTGATACAGCATGGGACTCTTGGTCTCAGGGTTATGAGTTCAAGCCCCTTACCAGGTGTAAAGATTATTTAAAATATATTTTTAAATCCTTTTTAAAGAAAAGCAATCCAGGGGCGCCTGGGTGGCTCAGTCGGTTGAGCGTCCGACTTCAGCCTGGGTCACGATCTCGCGGTCTGTGAGTTCGAGCCCCGCGTCAGGCTCTGGGCTGATGGCTCAGAGCCTGGAGCCTGCTTCCGATTCTGTGTCTCCCTCTCTCTCTGACCCTCCCCCGTTCATGCTCTGTCTCTCTCTGTCTCAAGAATAAATAAATGTTAAAAAAAAAAAAATTTAAAAAAAAAAAAAGAAAAAGAAAAGCAATCCATGAGAAAAGGCGAGTCAAAGACATCATTGTGTTCATTTGAAAAAGCAACTGGTAGAATTAAAAATCGAGAGCTTTCCATTTTAAATTCTGATGAATAGGCTGGAATATTGCTCTTTTGTCTTCCTAGTCTGGAAATGCAACATGACTGATTGTTGCACTAGGAGCAAACGGGTTTGGGAACGTTTCCTGTGCTTCACTGCATTTGCTGTGTTACCAGCCAGGATAGGAAGCCTCCTAAGGAGGTCTAAGGCAGGCTGTAGTACTGATGGCCTCATCCTTCCTGCCATGGACTGTGAATTGAAATGGAAGAGAAGACACTATGTGCCAACAGGCTGGGCCGTGGAGAGTCTCCGGTGGATAGCGAGCATATGTGCTCACCCTAATAAAGCTGTGATTTATGCCCGCTCCACAAAGCCCGGAGAGGAGGTGGGCACTGGCTGGTCGCCAGGGATTCCAGGCGACGTGGGCAGCTGTTGCGAAAACTCAGATTCTGAGCTCCGGTTCCCTTTCATCTGGGGAATTTAGGGAGAAAATCCATTTGTAGGAGATTGTAAGGCATTTAGGATATAGAAAGGACTGGAAAATCATCACCCCATGGCATTACGTGATGATTCCCAGTGAAATGCTCCCATACTATTCCACCTTAGTGTGTGCTCTCTCTCTCTCAAAATATATGATAGGTGCTCTCAAATCTATCAAAGACTTCACTGATTAAATCAGATACTTTAACTATAAAACTATTCTAAAACAAAACTTGGAAACTTTGACTTTACGGAATCTAAAGTAGACCCTGCCATTATCAGAGGATCTTGTTTTTACAATATTTCCCAAATATAAATCCTTATCATCGGGCAACAACTCAGGACTTCAGCTCAAAATAACCAGATTGTGGTCAAACAATCTATTGAGTACCAGGAGAGAGTCCTTTACTCATCAGTAAGTGATGCAGAAATAGTTCCGTGACATCAGACACAGCTGATGTGTCAGGTATGACAAGAAATGGATTTGTCACCAATGAGAATTTCAAACCTCACTCTCATACGGATGGATATTTAAAGCTTTAGCACATCAAATCATAAAAAGAAATATGTTCTTTAAGAGGCATTCATTGAACCAGTAGAAAAAAATGGTAATTTCCATGCACATATCAAAACAAAATTAGGCTGAGTCTTAATATGTCAGAGGATACAAGTATGTCATTATCTAATCCAGTCAAATAAAAACCACTTCCCAGTGCTAGAGAAAAAAAAAAAAAAAAAGAGGTTCCAAAATCGTAGTATAACATAACAGAAAATACTCAGATGGTGACAGACACATATTTAACCATAACATTAACAATATTTTAAAACTATTGTTTCCATTAGAAATGCATGTTATGACCTTGCCCTGGCAAAGGAAACTATAGTCAACTCTCATTCTCAGTAAGACCGGTCTTAAAAATATGAAGCATCTCAATATGTGCTAAATTAAAGAAACAAGGAGGGATATGAACTAGAAGACATACAAAAGTCTGTGGGAGCACAGACCCACATACAGCAGTGGTCAAGGAGACATAAACAATGCTGCTGGTAGGGCATGTTTGTTTGGAAAACCCATGTAGACTAGTCTTGAATAGTCAAGGATGTGAGAAGGTCACAGGGCAACAGGAAATGAATACACTGTAAGCGTGTGCCTTCCAAACACTGTCGGCATGTAGCCTTGGGGGTGGGGGTGGGGTAATGCATGGATATAAATTTTGTGTTGGGTAGAAACTGACAGGAAGGACAAAAATGAAAAGTGCTGGTTGAGCGCGAGGCTACCTAGCCATGCCGTCTGAGGATTACCAAGGTGACCGCCTCTCTCTCTGTTTCTGTCTCTTTCTCCTCTGATGGCGATCCTGTTATTTCCACTTCTTGTGCACTAAGTCATGGGAAAAGTCAGTGTGTGTGTGTGTGTGTGTGTGTGTGTGTGTGCGTGCGCGCGCGCGCGCGCGGGGCAGAGACAGAACCAGAGACCCAGAGAGACAGAGAAATAGACACAGAGAGAGAGAGAGAGACAAAGAAGAGAGAGAAGTCAATCATTGGTAAGGAAATCCTCAAACCTGTTTGCCCACTCATCCACAAGCACCCCTCTACAATCTTAGTATTATTTTTTTTTAAGAAACGCCAGTTACCGATAAAAATCCAATGCACTTAGAGCCACCTGCATTTTAATGTGTAAATAAGTAAAATATTCACATCTACTGTACGGAGGGGGCCCTGCTTCTAGCATCACCTTGACTTGCCATCTTTACTGTCGTAATGCTGGGGAGAAACCGGAGGGAGAGGCACCACAAGATTCAGGATTTATGAGGTCTTTCAACGCAAGGACTGACTCTCGCATTTAACATGTGTGACATTAGGTTATTGCCTTTGCATCGATACGATCAGTGGCAAAGCCCTCACAGTAGATCGTTTTTTCCTCAGGGAGAAAACTTGTGATATGAAATATGCATTTACTTTTCAAGTTTATTTATTTATTTTGAGAGAGACAGAGATAGCGTGAGTGGGAAGGGGCAGAGAGAGAGGGAGACAGAGTCCCACGCAGGCTCCACACTGTCAGCGCAGAGCCCAACGTGGGGCTCCAACTCATGAAACAGCGAGATCATGACCTTAGCGGAAACCAAGGGTCGGATGCTTAACCAACCAAGCAACCCAGGCGCCCCTGAAATATTTATTTAAGCCTCCCTAATGCCAACCCTCCCTTGTGTATCCCACACAGACACACAGGCAGCCGCTGTCTGTGCTCCCTGACTTCCAGATCCTGCTAGTGCACTGAACACAGCGAGGTACAGGTGACGTAAAATCGCACGTCCTGCAAAGATTACAGGACTTGGTGAATTTAACTACAGAGCTGGAATTATTCCTTGAACTACTAACAGATTGTAATGTGGATGACTCAACATGTGATGTCCCCAAACCAAATCCTGCCAACAACAGTGACCCAAAAGCCCTTGGCCAATCTTTATTTTCCGTGGCTTTCCATAGAGTTTCATGTATATCTTACCTTTTTCTTAAATAGGAGATAAAAATTCCGGAGTTACAATGTTCCCCAAAGCATTTAAGACCAACGTTTTCCCTATGATGGAGAGAAATAAAATGTTGATCCTAAAAAATATGTTTCAGTGAGTTCCTTTAAATGGCATTTTCCTGGTTTGTGATTACCACTGGGTAATGGGAACCATTTTTAGACATTTACTATAATAACATTTTTTTGCCTTCTCCCCGACAAGGACAAGTTTCTATCTAACCAATTTTGCAGACTACATGCGATGGACATATGGAATGCCATTAAGTGATATTTGCTGAGAAATCCACTCACACTAAGGGTCCGGGACAGCAGGGAGCAGTGAGGAAAAAGCTGAACATTTCTACCAAAAAAAAAAAAAAAAAAAAAAGGGTCATCTATGCATTTGACAGGGGTAATGATGATTCTCGGATCTTTTACAGACTTCTGGACAAAACAGAAGAGTATAATATTACATTTATCAGAGTCAGTTTAAATAGGTATCATCTTCGGCCCGATCAGCGTCATTATCTAACTACACATCTAGATCTATGCATCTGTCTGTATGTCCATCTATCCAGCCATCCGTCCACCCACCCACCCATCCATGAATCTTTCTTTCCAACTATCGTTAAATGGCAGCAAAGAGGATTGAGGTAGAAATAGAATAAGTAGGACTACATAATGATTACCGTTACATTGTCTGAACCACCTGCCTAAGTTCCATTTACTGGATAAAAGTGTATTTTATCCACTTGAGGTCTAAGGAGCTATGCTAAGGCCAGGGACTCTGACGGTTGCAAATCACTTTAAATGCTTAACATAGTATTATTATAACCTTAAACATGGTTTTCCAAAATAATTATGTCTCCTAAATTTGTAATGGAACACGGGTGTTTATACCATTTTGGCTCACATTCAACATTGCTGTCTTATCCATTCCCCAAACTATCCCTCCACCTAATTGCCTTCCTCTTCTTGCTTGGTCATGATTTATTTAAGATTTGCCTACAGCCAGGGCATGCAGCATTTCCCTCTACAGAAAGGAGGTTGTGGAAAGCCAAGTGATACAGTATGCTGCAACTTTATGTAACTTGGCTGAGTTTCATTAGGCTCAGCCCCTGGGATAGCCCTGGGTTCACTCTGTAAAGTCAGTGTCACACATCTCCCTGAGCCAAGCTGCTAATGCACAATTCGCAGGTTCGTTTCAGTAGGTAACAGTAACCCCTGAAGATCCAGGGGCAGATGGTTAGCTATAGTCCCCCTCTGCCCCTATTCCATCCTACACATCTTAAACTCAAAGTTCACACATACAACCATGTATTAGATTCCTACAACAGACACACCCCACTTCAGTCCCCTTGCAAGAGACCTGACCTCCATCTTGCATCAAGCAATGACAAATTGTTTTCCCTTCTTCATGGCTCTGCACAGGGCTACTGTTCAAAGCCAGGAGCATGGAGCCGTGTCAGAGGCATAGACAATGCTACATTTGTGTACCTCGATCGTGCAAACGTGAAGACTGTCTCTAAAACATTTCCGGCAATCCACGTATCTTCACTATCTTTAATGTCACCAAGAAGAGTCCAAGCTAACACTCCTTGAGACCTAACACGTAATTCATTTCAGGAACAAAATGCATTGCTGACATGCTAATCATAAGCAGCACAGTTGGCCGTGATGTGGATGCCTAAGGGACTAGGCTATCTGATGTTGGGCTAACTGGCCAATCGTGGATGGCGGACATGCCATTAAAATAACGGTATTCTCTCAAAAATAACGAGCACATACGTAATACCATACTGTCTATGCTTTTTGTTACCTCGACTTCCCTTTTAGCTGTATATATATGCTGTGCTCCGCATCGTAGACTCCACAGGACATAGGGCAAGGGGAGACAAAGAAAACGGTCAGATCCTCCTTTAAAAGCTAACTATGAAGTACTTGGGGAGTTGGGGGCACAAGACCCTCAAGGAATGTTGTTGTTAGTTTCTTGGTGGTTTGCTTGTTTGGCTGTGATGTACATTTCTACTGCAGGGCACCTCCAACCTCGCACGAGAAAGATCAGTCTGCATTTTCTCCACAAGGAAAAGAGCTACTTACAGAGATGTGAGCTAGTTGGCGCTGTGTGTCCAATTTATTCCAGCGACATTGTGACGTGTCATAGACACTGTGAATGGACCGAGCCCTAATCAGCTTCCAATTACTTCTGGAATTTCCACAAAAGTGCAAATGGGTACAAAAGGAGAGTTTTCATGACAACACTGTCCATAAACGACCCCAAACAAGGGTTAAGGCAAAGTATGAAAAATAAGACAGACAACAGGCCCCAAATGGTTGTTTATGTAAAGCCCTAGGTCACTAGGACTTAGTTTAACTATGGTGTCGGCTATCCCAGAAATGGGAGTACCAGTCAGTCAGGAATGGCCCGGACAGCACTACTTAGGGTAATTCGACTGACACACCCCTGCCATCCATTAAAGGAAGGTAACCTTCAAATAATCAGAATTTTTGCTTAGTACAACTTCCTTCTGCCTATGAAAGTCTTTCATTTTGTACAGCTCTTGGGAGTTCCTTTCTATCTGCCAGATTGAATGCCTGATCTGAATTGATTTTTACTCCAATAAACTCCTAAAATTTTTAATATGCCTGTTTGTCTTTCAACACAAGGAAGTAGTTAAATAAATGGTGGAGCATTCAGTTGAATAGTATATAATTGTTTGAAAATGAATTCTTTCTGTAAACTTCCATACTGAGATACAGATTGTAGTAAATACAGCAACTTGCAGTACAGCAGGAATGACAGAATACCAATTTTGTGCAAAGACGCTAAAGATAAACATGCCTATAAATGCATAAATGTGTGTGGTATAGCTGTATGATAGATGTAGATAATTCAAGAAAGAACTATAAAAAATTATACAGAAAATACTGATGGAGGAACTTAACTGTCCATGTCACACGTTTCTAAATTGTTTGAAGATGTTAAAAACAATAGATTTTCGAGAATCTATTCTCGAAATATATATATTTCGAGAATATATCTTAAAGACATATTTCAAAAGACTTAATCAAATACCAGACTGGAAGTTAGGAAGTAATAAGGTATAAGAATGCCTAAGGATGCTTCCATTTTGATGGAGAATGGGCAAGAATTTATCTTTACTAAGCTGTTGTGTCTCATATATCACAGGAAAACCATATACGCTGTGTTTGAGAGACCTAATTAACCATCTTTTCTATTAGCACATTAACCAGGAGCCTTCCAAAGACGTGATTCCTTAAGATAAAATAATCATAAAATTGAGGGGAATTTAAGGTAAAATGGTATCTCAGAAAGGGAGGTTTTGGAAAGCAAATGTATATTCATTTTATAAAAATGCAACAACCAGGCTGCCATGAGAGCCTGGCCATATGGTCCAACAATTACTTTATAATTAGTGTAAATATTCCATCAACTTGGTGAATTTTATACTTCACTGTGGTGTTTCCCATAGCTTGCAATATTGTTCCAAGAAGGTTTTCTTCTAAAATTATGTTTCCAATTTTCACATCAATAATAAATTTCAGATTTTAGGAGAGAGACTTTATTGCATACACATATACAGTAACAGTGTGGGACCTTCTTTGTGAAAGTAAGTTAAATTTTGAATAGTGATTTTTGTGACAAGAAGTAGCTTTCAGAATCAAATAGATATTTTGGTAGAGTCATAATAATAATAATACTGAAAAGCTTTGGATGCTAATCATAGAAACCTACAGACACTCCATTAAGACTCTTTGACTTTCAAAGCAGTTCTTAGTTAAGTAAATTATAATAATTCCTTCAGAATTTCAACCGTGTTTTCAATAAGGATAGATATCCTATCACAGACATGCTAAATTCTTGAATCTGAAATTTGCATGCATAGAAAATGTAGCACAGGCTGGATGGATATCAAAATCTATATTTTAACACCATATCCCTTTAAGATCTAAAAATGAGAATGTTAACTTGTTTTATATTAGGTTCCATGACATTTTCTGGAATATTCAATTCCATAAAAGTCAGCACAGCCATTTACATAAGACACTGGAGTTTAAAAAGAAAAAGCTAATTCTGATTTACTAAAATGTCAATGTCAATTTGAAATCCTATTAAGGTTGGAAAAGAAGTTCTTTGCCATGGATACTGAAAAACATGAGTCATTTCAAACTTTAAACATGTTTTTACATTTTTGTGAACCTCTGAGGTATCGTCAGGTGGATTTATCACCTGGAAGTCTTAAAACATAAGAAATATGTTACAGGCATACTTCAGATATACTGCAGCTTCTGTTCCAGAGCACTACAATAAAGGGAATATCACGATAAAGGGAATATTGCAATAAAGCAGTATGTTTACACTATACTGTAGTCTATTAAGTGTGCAATAGCATTAGGTCTAAAAAAAAGTCTACGCCTTATTTAAAAACACTTCATTGCAAAAAAAAAAAAAAAAAAAGCTAACCATCATCTGAGCTTTCCGCGACTCATAATCACCAATCACAGATCACCATTTAGCGAATAGAAGAATAATGAAAATGTAAGAAATGAAAATGAAAATAAGAAAATGAAAATGTGTGAGACTGTGGGAATAACCAAAATATGACAAGGAAACACGAAGTGAGCAAATGTTGACAAAATGGCACCAGTAGTCTTGCTCACGGCAGAGTGGCCACAAACTTCATTTGTAAAAAAAGAGAAAAATGCAATATTTGCAAAGTGGAAGAGAGCAAAGTGCTGTAAAGCAAGGAATGCCTGTGTGTTGAACCCTCAAAAGCAAAGGTGGCCTTCTATTTCAACGATAGAGGCACACATAGAGTGTATCACCTCTCCAAGATGCGCAATAACCCAAAGAGAAATTTGAAAAGTTCACCGTCACTTTACGCCGTGCTATACCTGTTTTCTCTTTTGTACACCAGGTTCCTCTGCCCCTGTGTTCATAAAAATGTGAACCAAAAGTTCATTTTGTCCCGAGTTCTAGGAAGAAGAGTTCCCAAAGAATAGACAATATAGTAATCCGAATTATTTGACATTAAGTGTTAGCGTGTGTGTCCATAGAAACAGGAAGTAGAAAGTCCAATGGATTATAATAACGTCTAGGACTGGGGTATCAGAGCCCTTGTTGATCTGTCTTTTGTTTATGAGGGCCTTGGCCAAGAATGTAGAAGGATAGTAGAAAAATTATTCGATTCTCCCCCCAACACTCATTTTAAGATGCAAAAGGCCAAGTTCTCAGATATTGGGTAATCCTTCCAAGATCGTATCAACTCAGAGAAGAGGCTTACAGCAAATCAAAAGCCATGCTTTTGCCAGTATCTTAGACGACAATTAAATACAACCAGGGGCACCTGGGTGGCTCAGTTGGTTAAGTGTCCAACTTTGGCTTAGGTCATGATCTCACTGTTTGTGAGTTTGAGCCCCGTGTCGGGCTCCATGCTGTAGCTCAGAGCCTGGAGCCTGCTTCAGATTCTGTGTCTCCCTCTCTCTCTGTCCTTCCCCTGCTTGTACTGTCTCTTTCTATCTCTCAAGAAATGGAAAAATGTTTAAAAAATTAAAAAAAATAATTAAATACAACCATGTACATTTATTTTCTGGATAACGAATAATATACAGAAAGTACACGTAGCAGAACCAAAAACATACTTTGAGTATATTTTAATCAAAACCGTAGAAGAGTTTATGGATTTCAATAGCTTTCCTCTACCATCTCCTTAGGTCTTTAACAAATATCTTTTTTTTTTTTCTCTAAATTTTTTTAATGTTTATTTTTGAGACAGAGACAGAGCATGAATGGGGGAGGGGCAGAGAGAGAGGGAGACACAGAATTGGAAGCAGGCTCCAGGCTCTGAGCCATCAGCCTAGAGCCTGACGCGGGGCTCGAACTCACAAACCGTGAGATCGTGACCTGAGCTGAAGTCGGATGCTCAACCGACTGAGCCACCCAGGCGCCCCAACAAATATCTTAAAAACCAAAATCAGGGGGATTTTGTCTTGAGACTAATATAAGTAACTGCCGTTAATAGAGTATGTAGGGAATCCTGTGCACAGCAGCAGAGATGGGCAATACACGTAATCCTGTATCACTTGCTGGGCACGCAGAAAGAAATAAAAGAAAATCCCTTCCCTGGAGGAATCCTCAATTTCTAGGGCCGATAGCACATTTGGCTGATGGAAGTCCCCAACATAAATCATTAAAATACAATGCAAAGTTACTGAAATAACAGTCATTACACTGTATGCCTGGAATGGTACCATTTTTTCTAGTCATAGGTATTCTAAAAAGATTACAACTAACGTAAGAACTGGCTGCCATCTAACAAGTGACAGAAAGAAAAAGGAATCTCAGTTGAATTGGCCAGTTAATGCCTCCAAAGAATGCAGCCTGGCCAGTCGTTCTTAATTTTAGATGAGTCTTTTCTACAAAAATGTAAGTAAGATGAGATGTTGATGTCTACTCATGCTTTGCAACTTCAGGAAGAAGAGGGAATTTTCTACATAAGGCGTTCAGTAGTAACAGCTCAAATGTATAAAAATATGAGAATTTCCCCATCATTTGTATGAAGTTATCTGATATATCCAGAACACCAAATACATCTAAATCAACCATATGCAGCTGTGCTATGTGGACCATGAGGGTAATGAATATAGATGTTGAGTTGAAGGAAGGCATGTGCAGTGATCAGTCGAAATGCCACCTAAGCCTGTCCCATGTAATTGTTATAGACTGAGTGTCTGGGTCCCCCCTACAATTCATATATGGAAACCCATCCCCCCCAGTGGGATGGCATTAGGAAGTGGGGCCACTGGGAGGTAATCAGGTCTCGTGGGTGGATCCCACATGAATGGGATTAGTGCCCTTATGAAAGGACTCCAGACAGCTCCCTCACCTCTTACACCATGTGAGGACATGGCAAGAAGACAGCCATCTATGAACCAAGAAGAGGGTCTCACTGGACACTGAATCCACATGTGCCTTGTTCTAGGACTTTCAGCCTCCCGAACTGTGAGAAATTAGTGTCTGTTGTTTATAAGCCCCTCAACCTATGACATTGTGTTGTAGCAGCTCCAACAGACTATGACGCTAAGTGAATGCTTTACCAGCCTGAGAAAAAGAACAAAACCAGTACCTGTCATAGGCACACAGTGAGCAGTGCTCGATGCACCTGATGATTAACAGTCATTACTTGGTAAGCCAAGGCAAGCATCACACATCACATGACGAATCTCTACATTCACCTTGACCTACTTGGGGGTTACTGTAAAAGCAACACCTGAGAGGGGCACTGGGGTACAGGTGGTTTATTTGGGTAGGGGAACAGTCAATAAACGGAGCTTGCATGAGTGTGTTTCTAATGTGGGCAACTGGAATTCAGTTCTTCTGGAAACCTCTGAGGAACTCTGTAGAACGCGCTTCAGAGCTGTTCCACTGTCTCGACAGAAAAGAGGCTGAGTGAGTGGGGCATTTTTCCACCCACACTTTTAGTAGAGAGCCATTCCTGGATTCTGCTGGTGTTCCTTCCGTTGCTCTTCTGGGTCGTGCCTACATACAGCATGTCCTCAACAGCTTCAGAGTGAGCACGGCAAAGAGAGACCACAATGGTACACATTTTTTTTTGTTTTTGTTTTTGTTTTTTTTTGGTGGGATGATGGTGAAAATGCACCATTTGGAACTGTCCGCTGGGAAGGTGCTGAAGTTGGGCAGAGAGAGGGTGAGTAATCAAACTCCACGCTTGCCTCCTACAGCCCTTCTCTGATGGGCATAATTGCACTAGGTAAATGATAAAGTGGAATCTGGGAGAAGCTAAGTCATGGACCCACATTCAAATTGCCTGTAAGTAAGAAATCCTCACTTCCAAGTAAATGTTTTACAGCTCATGTAGGCAATGACCCCCAGACTAGGCAAATGCATGTGAGATATCCAGACATTCCAAATAGTGTCACTCAGTGGGAATGACAGGGAAAATTCAGTGCGTGTTGCCCACAACACATAAAACCCCAAGAAGCATCTCTCAGTTCCTGTATCACTAGCCTCAACTTCTAACATCTTTTTCAGTTAATAAAATTTAATGTCTCCTTGGCTGTGAGGACCCCTGGAGGGAATGTGTCACGGTATAAAGAAAAACCAGCCACATGCCAAGATCCCTGAAAATGTTACTGGTCACTGATCCACTTCTCACAAGTTGTAAAGGCACAGCTTTGAAATATTCTTAATTATGGTTAAAAAGAAAGCATCCGGCAACATTTGTTCATTGGAGCTCTCAAAAGGGTAAAATATGGTATATCCTTTACCTTCATTACTCTTTTTAAATATGCTGTCACAAAACAATACAGACAGTTGGGAAAGAAACAGACTTTGAGTGGGAATAAGATGCTGAATCATGCATAGCTTAAGTTAAACATTAATAAACACTTAGTAAATTAATCATTTTGATTTTCCATCACACAGCTTAACTTTTCAGGGCATACTTTGCTGCTTCTTTACAAAGCTGATCTGTTCCTGTGCTTCCTAGAACATGAAAATTCATAGAGAAAGTACAATTTGTATAATAGCGTAAGGGGAATATAGAATATATATAAGGGGAAAAGCCAATGGGTACACTGTACTTTTAGAACACAGAAGAGTAGTGACTTCCCACATACCACATCGGCCCACGATTAAAGATTAAATGTACTTAAGACTAAATAAATACAGGCAGATGTCGACATGCTTTAGTGTCGCAGTTAAACACACTCTTCAAATAAGCTTCCGTGTGACATCAGAGATAAAAGCATCGCGGCCATATATAAAATTTTAATTTTGAAATGAGTCCTTCAAGATAGCTTCGATGGCTAAGGTAGAAGAGGTATCCTTTAGTGAAGTGTCAAGGTTCAACCGCATTGCCAGAATGTAAGCTGAAGTCATTTGAGAAGCTGGCCACAGTCCAAGCTGGACATTAGGACAGATTAATGTGAAGCTCAATTCCTTAAAACGTGGAGGGAAGAGGCAGCCTTGTAGAAGCTTTCACCTGAAAGTCGATGCAACATCTGTAGGACTGTTTCCCAATCTTACCATTTCCATAAAACATAGTATCCCTGCACATTTCTCCTCAAGCCCCTCAAGAGAGCAGGTGGCAATAAAGCTCCAAATCAAACTGGGGACAAGTTCAGTCTGCCATCTGAGATGAAGGGAGAAAGGACTTCAGTTGACACAACGAGGCCACTTTATTATGGGGGAAGAGATGTGACACCAGTGAGTAGGGCACAAGGAGCGCCAATGAGGTCTTACATTTCTTCCTTTCTAGCGCCTAGGACAAAATACCAATTTTTACAGCAAAAGGTATTGCAGTCTTACTTAAAATATTATGAAATATTTTTACCTAAAATATCTTTACACAAAATATATTTCCATAAAATATTACAAAATGGTGGTTGTCACAGAATTGCCTTCCAATCTCCATGGTGGGATTCACCTTTTTAATCCGCCATCTAAAACTGTTAACATGCTTTGTAACAGAAGCCCCAGGTAGGGGCTGGATGAGAAAAAAAGGGGTTTCTTATCCCTCTGCATCCTGGCCCCTGTCTGGTTTTCGTCATGATGAAGGGGAGCACAAGAGAGCTCCCCTATAAAATCTCCAAACCAAAAGCTCAGGAAGGCAGAAGAAACTCAGAAAAAAAGCTGAGCCACTCCACTCCCCTTCTTTTTGTGTGCATTCAGCCTCCTGGTCACTCAGTCTTGCTCAGGGGAGTTGAATCCGGTGCCTGAGCAGGTAGTTCTAAGAAAGGTTTATTTTTAAACCTGTATCATCAGCGCTGTGCTTGGGGATACTGGAGAGAAGCGGACACAGATTGGCTTTCTCTCCTGCAAACCTCCAAAACATACACAAAGAAGGGTACTTGGAGGACAGGCAGGAAAGATTATCGCCCTTACAATTTGGAAACGTTGTTAGCCGTGTGGTACCAAGCCTTGTTTACCTCTTACCACCAGATACTCCCTGCGATATGGTGTACTGAGGACTCAACCCTGCTCCCGTTACAAAATACCCACTGACCCTGCCCCTCATCATCTATTGAACTCCTCAAATCACTCAAATTCACAGCCCTGACATCTGATTTCCAATCGAGTCTGGATGTCAAGCGGCATTCTGCCCTGCACTTCCCTCCAGATGGCAAAACAGCATTTATGGACATACCTCCCCACTGGAGTGTGCCCGGAGTCTTTGGGAGGAGGAGAAGCCACAAGCCGAGCAGCCGATCAATACGTTCTCTTCAATGAAGGGATCAATGATTGATACTGAAAAGGACCCTCGAAAATTCTTACCTCACTGTGTTCTACTGTTCTAGACATTTCCTTCTTTCCTGTCCATCAAAGGACAAATAGAAGTGCTCCATAAAAGTGCCTTTAACATGTCTTAGTGTATTTCCAATTTATGTGCATGGCAATTTTATCTACATGTTGTTTGTACCAACTGTATCTGGTTGCATTCTCTCTGACCGAGGTGGGATTCAGGAAATGCTATATTAAAATATGGCACCTTGGCACACTGAAAAAAATATATACACACATGAATATTTATTCATTCATTCATTCATTCATTCATTCATTCATTCATTCATTTAAAAACCCAATAGTTTAATGAGAGCAATTAAATAACACTTAAACTAAATGGAGATAATGTACCATGTTTACAGATTGAAAAATTCAATATTATAAAGATGTCAACTCTTACGTGGATCCTGAGAAACTTAACAGGAACCCATAGGGGAGGGGAAGGAAAGAAAAAAAAAAA
>NW_024412465.1:3112830-3132588 GCF_014898765.1 Herpailurus yagouaroundi | reverse complement strand
ATAAATAAATAAATAAATAAATAAATAAATAAATGAATAAATTAAATAAGATGTCAATTCACTCCCTATTGATCTAAAAATTTACTCCAGTGATCATTAACACCTCAGTGGGCTGCTTTGTGTGACAAGCTCATTCTAAAATTTATATGGAAAGACAGGGACTAAAAGGGGCCAAGAAAATTTTGAAAAAGTAGCAAGAATTGCTCTATCAGTTATTGTGGCTTACTATAAAGCTACAGTAATTACACCAATGTGGTATTTGTACAAGGATGAATGGAAATCCAACTGAACAAAAAAGGAAGTTTGAAAACAGACCTTTGCATATTCAGATGCCTGTTCTGTAACACATTAAAGAATGATGCATGCATGTGTACAAATATACATGTACCTAAGTTTCCACAGGTACTCTGAATATTTTAAGCCGAAGGAGTTTAAGAAAATGGCAGAGGCCAGAAGGTCACTTAGACCTCTTCCCTCCACTGGCCTTTCTCCCCCGAAACAGGTCATAAGATCCTCAGGTGACAGGTGCCTTCCTGTATCTGGAGGAAAGGAACATCCTTATCTCTAAAGCCAAAGGGACCTTGAGAAGCATCCCCATGAACAGGCCTTTCCCCCCTGGTTAACTATACTTGCCTCAAACTCTGCCCTATCATATTTCTCCATGGCTGTCCACACGTCATCATACCCAGTTTATACTACTGACGTCTGGTGGGTGGAACTAGAGTGTGTTATGCTAAATGAAATTAGTCAGAGAAAGACAAATAATCATATGACTTCACTCATCTGTGGAATTTAAAATACAAAACAGATGAACGTAAGGGAAGGGAAGCAAAAATAATATAAAAACAAGGAGAGGGACAAAACATAAGAGACTCTTAAATACGGAGAACAAACTGAGGGTTGCTGGAGGGGCTGTGGGTGGGGGATGGGCTACATGGGGAACGGGCATTAAGGCAGACACTTGTTGGGATGAGGACGGGGTGTTATATGCAGGGGATTAATCATTGGATTAGACTCCTGAACTCATTATTGCACTATATGCTAACTAACTTGGATGTAAATTTAAAAATAAATAAATGAATGAATAAATAAATAAATAACAAAACAAGAAAAAAATTTTAAATAAAAAATATTACTGAGGTCTGTCTGCTTCCTCCCATGTCTGTTTCCTTATTTTCCTGTCCTCTGTTTCCTGCGTGCCATGGATGTAAAACTTACACTAAATAAATGCCTGAGTTTTTTTTTTCTGTTCATGTGTCTTTGTCAGTTTAATTTTTAGACCCAACCCGGGGGCTCAAGAGAGTCAAGGGAAACTTTTTCCTCCCCTACAACAGTGAGCATTTGTGCATTTATGTGGTTGATCTAAAATTCCGACATATTTGAAAAAGAAAACCAACTCTTATGAATGAATTCATGCATCTGAGTAATCACGGTATTCCCTGAGGAGTTTACGAAATCTGGGGCCCAAACAGCCAGTAAATAGCAGTTTGTGGTTTAAAAAAAAAGTGTGAGGGGCGCCTTGGTGGCTCAGTTGGTTAAGCATCCGACTTAAGCTCAGGACATGATCTCACGGTGTGGGGGTTTGAGCCCCACATCGGGCTCTGTGCTGACAGCTTGGAGCCTGAAACCTGCTTCGGATTCTGTGTCTCCCTCTCTCTCTGCCCCTCCCCTCTTCTCTCTCTCTCTCTCTCTCTCTCTCTCTCTCTCTCTCTCAAAAATAAACATTAAAAAAACCTAAAAGTAAAATAAAATAAAAAATTTAAAGTGTGACTTTTATTGCTAAGTTGCTCTGGTCCCTTTATGACCCAGCCGGTGAGATGTGGAGGGGTGGTTTCAGGAGTCACAAGCAGTGCCTGTTGTGATGTAACAGGATCATCACTGCAGAGACATGCGAACTGGACCCTCGCCCACCGAACCCCTAGAGCTGCCCAAGCTTTTGTGAACGGCCCCTTGAAATCTCCCCCTCAGCAATTCCCACCTCCCCTCTAGAACGAGCTTGGCCATCTGTGTCAGCTCAGGGCTAGCACAGAGTCATCGCACTCATGAGAATATAAGCATCCATGCTGAAGTCCTTTGCAGGTAACCGTATCTGAATTCTGGGAGAATCACCTCCTGCCTGCCTCACCAGGAGTGTGTTCGCCCGTCTAGAAACCAAAGGAACTTCCATGAGCATGTCCACCGTCCGTAGCTTTTTTGAGGCCTTCTCCCCAAGCTTCATTATTTAGCATCTTCCTACACTATCGGTAGCATCTTACTTTGGACCTCAAGCCATGTATAAAGCCCTCTGCTTTAAGATACTGTTCTTCTCTGAATGTAATAGGAAGATGCCCCCACCTCCAGTTCTACCTTAAGAAATGCACTCCTATCACTTGTAAGTTTAAGTAACATGAATGAGATACTGGCACGGAAGAGCGTGCAACTCTCCTATGTGGCTAGGACCCTCTGTTTCCAGCCGTAACTTTCAGGCCTTAGAAGCGGTGAGAGGCATACCTTAGCTGCCAATCAATATAGCTGGCGATGATTTGAACAATGACGATGTTGGGAAGGTTTTGATATTGAGGGCCTGGGCTCAGAGAATCTCAGCATGGCCAAGAAACAGAGACCTGGTTCGGTTCAAATGTTCTTTCCAAACGGGAATGACCTTTGAACTGTCCTGACTACTGCCTCTGTGGCTGATGTGTAAACACCTTCCGTGATAGGAGAATTCACGGTCTCCTGAGGAAGCCCACCCCATGGCTCAAGAGCTCAAATGGAAACGAATGATAGTTATTATAAATAATTAATAAGCACTGGAAATGATATCCTATTATTAGGAAGAGTTATGGGAGACCCCACAAGCCAGGCACAATCTTAGCTTAGCTCTCTCGAATAATGGGAAAATCCTCAATAATGCTGTCTTGCTCATTTCGTTCTGAAAACCATGGTTGCCTAGACCTTTAAACTTGTCATTCACCGGATCAGGCAACCAGGTGAATAATAATACCAGGGCTGGACCATGATATCTTCTTCTTTGGCACAATCCGTGGGACCAGCTTTGGAACAACTCTAAGTCAGACCTCATCTGTGCCCAAGTCCATGCTTTGCAGACGGGCTGCTGAGGTTTTTTTTGACAGGTATTTCTGCGGCCTGGGAAAAATCATAATGAATCGTCTCCAGCACGTCTTAATAAAAACCATGAAGTTGCATTTGCAATGATTTGCGACGATTTTCAACTATTCCTTTACAGACCAAGACGACTTCAGTCATGATGTGAATCACTGCCTCCTCTGTGACTTTAAAACGGTCCCTAATAGAAGGAGCAAGTCACAACAGATCCAAGGATAATGCATCCTGATGTTCACTTCTGAGAAATGCTTTCAGCAGGTAGATGTTTTTTTTTTTTTTCAACGTTTATTTATTTTTGGGACAGAGAGAGACAGAGCATGAACGGGGGAGGGGCAGAGAGAGAGGGAGACACAGAATCGGAAACAGGCTCCAGGCTCCGAGCCATCAGGCCAGAGCCTGACGCGGGGCTCGAACTCACGGACCGCGAGATTGTGACCTGGCTGAAGTCGGACGCTTAACCGACTGCGCCACCCACGCGCCCCTCAGCAGGTATATGTTAATTTAGCAAATAGGAAAGGAACAGAAGAGTGATGTCAATGCTTGGGTCCCATCAGCCACAGTTTCCTCAGTGACACTTTGCTTTTTGCAAGGGGATGACATTTCTTTAATCAATATCATCTCAACTGCCCATATTCTCCTTTGGGCATGATTTGCACCATAAATGACATAACAGGCTTTGGGGAAATTATATTAGACAGAATTGGGCTTTGCACAGCCACCCTGCTGTGTTCCCACAGTATGTTCTGTTCTGGGTCAGAGGAGTGAAAATATTAATTGAATCATAATGTGTGTCCTAGAAGCAAAGACCACGGCTGGTGGGTGGACAGAGTGAAGTAGGACATTACTTCAAGAGCTTGATAGTTTTTTTTTTTAAATTTTCATGTTTTCCTCTGTGCCAGACTCAAGAACATCCTTAAAGGCAGTTAATTGCTTTCTGCCATTAGAGCAATTTGAAACATTTTTTAGATCATGGTAATCTAGAACGTTGTGCTATCTCAATAAACATTATCTAAGAAATGATGGACATGTTTAATACACAGAAGGAATGTGAAAGGTAACACCCCCAAACACACATCATGTGGGGTTTTGTGTGTGTGTGTGTGTGTGTGTGTGTGTGTGTGTGTGTGATTTTTTACAACTATTTAACTAAGGAACATAATCCTGAAGATCTTGCCTCTCAATACCTTCTCAATTTCTTTCTGTTTTGTTTACTTACTCATGGAAACTCGTACTTTGAGACAAATTCTGGACCTGTCTCCTTCCTATACTAAGAAACAAGTGATTAGTCACTAAAAGTTCAAAGAAACCAACACACCACACATTTAAACACGAACCCTTTACTAAACAATAAAAGGAAAAAAAAAATCTTGGCAAGGTATTAAAATTCGTGTAAAATTAACATAGCTAATGTAAAAGTCAACGATATCTACTGCCTATCCTGGGCAAATGTGAATACATGATTCTTGTCAATTTAACAGTCTGTGCATACATGAATGAGTGATTTACCAAAAAGAAATGTAAGGGCCTAAAAGGAATCCTCCGTGGAGGGGGGGCTCTCCCAGGGCAACTAGGAAATCTCACTTCTCTGTGAGAGACCGCTGTATTAGCTATCATCTCTGCATTAGATAGCCATGTCAACAAGTGTTTTTATTTTTATTTATTTATTTTCATGAATATAATTTATCGTCAAATTGGCTTACATACAGCACCCAGTGCTCATCCCAACAAGTGCCCTCCTCAATGCCTATCAACCAGTCTCCCCTCTCTCCCCCCATCCCCCGTCAACCCTCAGTTTGTTCTCTGTATTTAAGAGTCTCTTGTGGTTTGCCTCCTCCCTCTCTGTTTGTAACTATTTTGCCCCTTCCCCTCCCCCATGGTCTTCTGTTCAGTTTCCCAAGATCCACATATGAGTGAAAACATATATCTGTTCTTCTCTGATTATTTCACTTAGCATCACACTCTCCAGTTCCATCCACGTTGCTGCAAGTGGCAGGATTTCATTCTTTCTCATTGCCAAGTAGTATTCCATTGTATACATAAACCACATCGTCTTTATCCATTCATCAGTTGATGGACATTTAGGCTCTTTCCATAATTTGGCTCTTGCTGAAAGTGCTGCTATAAACATCGGGGTACAAGTGCCTTTGTGCATCAGCACTCCTGTATCCCTTGGGTAGATTCCTAGCAGCGCTATTGCTGGGTCATAGAGTAGATCTATTTTTAATTTTTTGAGGAACCTCCACACTGTTTTCCAGAGCGGCTGCACAGTTTGCATTCCCACCGACGGTGCAGGAGGGTTCCCGTTTCTCCACATCCTCGCCAGCATCTGTTGTTTCCTGAGTTGTTAATTTTAGCCACTCTGATCAGTGTGAGCTGGAATTTCAGGGTGGCTTTGATTTCAACAAGCGTTTTTCAATTGCTGCCACTATCAGAGTCCGTATCCCACCTACGGGCACCTCCCTGACATCCCATGGCAGGGAAGGTAAGCAAAAGAAAACTTGGGCAGAAGTGAAGGGCAGAAATGAAGAGGACAGGACTGCTGGTGAGCTGGCTTGGGAAGAAGACTTCTTGGATGTATGCGTGCACCTCCCTAGAGGATAGCTAAGCTGTAACTCTAAGAATGTAGGACGTCTGATTTGTGAGGTATTATTTTAATCCCCATGGCAACTGGAAGGTGGGGGGTATAAGGAAAAAGAAGACCCTAGGACTGAAGTCCAAAGCTGAGTTACAGACTCAGGTCCATCTCTCTAACCTATCATCCAGCTCAGGCTACTCTGAGACTCAGTTTCTTCATCTGGACAATTGGAAGGCATCTCAAAGTAAGGATGTAAAGATCACATGCCACACAGTTGGTTGAAAATACTTAGAAACTACAGAACTGAACACCGATATAAAGTTGAAGTGTCTTTAAATATCACAGGGCTGCCTATGTGGCTCAGTCGGTTGAGCGTGCGACTTCGGCTCAAGTCATGATCTTGTGGTTTGTGAGTTCGAGCCCCGCGTCGGGCTCTGTGCTGACAGCTTGGAGCCTGGAGCCTGCTTCGGATTTTGTGTCTCCCTCTCTCTCTCTCTGCCCATCCCCCACTTGTGCTCTGTGTCTCTCTCTCTCTCTCTCAAAAATAAAAAACAAACATTAAAAAAAGAGTAAATGTCACAAACCAAAGGGGCATAAAATAATATTTACTCAGTTCTATGTAAAATAGGAATTTATAGGAAAATCAGCTGTTGTAATAGCTAAGAGATCATTATATATTCAGCATATATGAAATGCTTAGGTTTCAAATATATAAAAAGCTCTCACAAATCAATAAGAGAAAGTTCAAGTGCATTATGAAATACGAACAAAGGATTTAGACAGATTTAACAGAGATTGATACCTAAATGGATTTTAAACACAAGAACAGATTCCCAAGTTAACTCATATAAAAGAAGCAATTTAAAAATTATTTTTGAGCTATTGGATACATCAGAGTCAGCACACTATGGTTCATAAACCAAATCTGGCACACCACCTGCCTTTTCTTTTTTTTTTTTTTTTTCAACGTTTTTTTATTTATTTTTGGGACAGAGAGAGACAGAGCATGAACGGGGGAGGGGCAGAGAGAGAGGGAGACACAGAATCGGAAACAGGCTCTAGGCTCTGAGCCATCAGCCCAGAGCCCGACGCGGGGCTCGAACTCACGGAGCGCGAGATCGTGACCTGGCTGAAGTCGGACGCTCAACTGACTGCGCCACCCAGGCGCCCCTACCACCTGCCTTTTCAAATGAAGACTGGAACACAGCCATAATAGAGTTCATTTATGTCATCATCTATGGTGCTACCAAATGACAATGACAGACTGGAGCGTTTAGACCATACGGCCCACAAGTCTAAAGTATTTACTGTCTGGCCCTTCACAGAAGTTTGCTGATCCGTGGTAGATAGAAATTACACAGTTTACAATACTTTGTGTTGGCAAGAATGTGGCCAAGATGCACTTTCATAGGTTATGGTTAGAAGCTGCTTTGGCTAACTTTCTTAAACTCTATAAATATCCCAACATCTATATAAATTTAAAATAGATATGGAATCTAACCCCCACTCCTAGGGCCTGTTTTTAGCACACCATGGTTTACAGCAGCCAGTGTTTAGAAACCATGTAAGCTGGTCAAGAATTATGTTACGTCCGTATACCCAACTGTCATGGAACCTTTCTGAAAATGGGACAGATTCATAGGTGTCAAAATAAGCAATCTCAATTTTATGTTATTAAGTGGAAACAGCAAAATGTTAGGATAGTGATTTGCAGTGGCATTTAAATGCTGGTGAGATACAAATATCTCTGGAAGCTTTCTGTAGACAGAAGGAACAGTGGTGTTTTCTGGGAGACCTGAGTAAAAGGTGTGTTGATGTGTGGTCACGTAGTTCCCTATATACCTTTTGTTATGCTGGGAGTTTCAACCACAGATACAATTAATTTTTCAGAAATAAGAACAAATACCTGGTCTGCTTAAATGAAAAGTGGTTCAGATATGGATATTTGAAACACATTTGTGGATGCACCAAAAGGACAGGCTTGAGAGATAGTCCGTAAAAGAAAGACAAGTTCAATTTCAATCCAAAGTCATGAAATAAGTCAAGTGAGGAGACATTACATTTGGAGAGGCTCAAGGGAAAGTAAGAAAAGGAGAAAAGAGAAACCATGAATTCAAAGAGAAAATAAATTCATGAGTTTTTCCTTCCCCAAATTATATTGACTGACATCATAATAAATTTAAAATTCTTCTACAGGATATAGTGGATCAAGAGTTAAAATGACTAAGCAGAGTGGGTGCCAATTCAAAGTCACCAAAGGAGAAAAGACAATCAATGAATCTAAATCTCTTGAAATACTGCAAAAATGTTGTACAAAATAAACTTATTATAATTTCATAAAACGTGTAGACTTGATTACAATTCTACAGAAGCCACTTTGGGTAGAAATACTGTTACACCATTCGTTAGTGAGACTAAATACATAAATTGCTTGGCAAAAGATGAAGATTTTTCTATGCTAAAAGAAACTTTTAGCATATTTATTTTAACATTATTTATTAGCATAACCCTCCTATTTAAAAAATTTTAATATTAAGACAAGACTCCACCAGAAGCAACAAGGACCTCCAAGTTGCAGAGCCCCTGTTTCCCCTTGCCTCCTCCTTCATGCAAATACTACCCAACCATAAAACCAAATCAAGCCACTCACTCTTCACGGAACCCAGAACCAACACGTCCCTCTTGGAAAGGCATAGGCAATGAAAAACTCCATTAAACACAAAGCAACATCTATGGATTGCCATGTAATTTAAAACCAAGAGCATCACCTCATAGGTAGCTTCCCAGATATTAACAATTACAAAGTTTCCAACAAACATACAGTCTGCCTGTATGATGCTCCATTTTAAATTGCAGACAACAGGGGCGCCTGGGTGGCGCAGTCGGTTAAGCGTCCGACTTCAGCCAGGTCACGATCTCGCGGTCCGTGAGTTCGAGCCCCGCGTCAGGCTCTGGGCTGATGGCTCAGAGCCTGGAGCCTGTTTCCGATTCTGTGTCTCCCTCTCTCTGCCCCTCCCCCGTTCATGCTCTGTCTCTCTCTGTCCCAAAAATAAAAATAAAAAAAACGTTGAAAAAAAAAAATTGCAGACAACAGGAAAGTACCCTTTGGGTAGGTAGATAAAAACCGATCCTGTCTTGCCCAGTTACCAAAGGCTGCGCCACGGAGAGTGGACCATCAAAACTGTGAAGGCAGAAGTAGAGATCTTCCAGCAACACGAGTAAACACAAGAGAAATGTAAAGGTTAGAGTTTCCATGCTTCTCATCCTGTGAAAACATAGTACAGAGAAAACTCATTTGGTAACTGATGGAACTTCTTACAAATCTGCTTCTCTCCTGCTGTGAAATCACTTAACTCATTTTTCAAGAGGGGATAATATACACTGAAGATTCTTAACCTTTTGTGAATGTGTTTTTCTTTTATAGCTCTCAAAAAAGAAAATAAGCGGGCCCCTTTCATGGCTGATATATCCTAGCGTTCGAAACTGAAGAGTCCCTCCCACCTCAACACCCTTTACTTTGGGCTATACAAATACAATTTTGTTTTAGAAAATCTGTGTATCAGTATGTTTAAGGTACTTCATTCTAAGTCTCCATCGTCTTTTGAGAAAGTTGAAAAACAACAGTAAAATCTAGCCCTCTGCTTATATGCACACAGGCCCTATGGTAGTGCGTTCTGTTTATGTTTTTCTCATGATGATAATAGAGGCGTGAACAATTTCATAGAACGACTGAAATTTTCTACCTGCCTGTACTATTCAAAGATTTTTTTTTAAAAAGATGTCCAATAAGGAGTGCCTGGGTGGCTCAGTCGGTTAAGCATCTGACTTCGTCTCAGGTCATGATCTCATGTTTCATGGGTTTGGGCCCTGGGTTGGGCTCTGTCCTGCTTTGGATTCTGTGTCTCCCTCTCTCTCTCTCTGCCCCCCCCCCCCCCCCCCACTCACACTCAGTCTTTAGCTCTCAAAAATAAATAAACGTTAAAAACATAAAATAAAAGATGTCCAATAATATTTCCTCAATATTTCTTGTGAATATAAAGAATATTAGGAAATACACTTTAAGACAGATCTACATGTTTTTTTCTCGATAATTGGTCTCACGTAGGGGAGCATTAAACTCACATTCACAGCATTGAACTAAAGAGAAAGGCCCAACAGTTTTCCATACAACCATTTCTGTTCCCATAACCAACATCAGAAGTGAAGTAAAATTATCTTTTAGAAGGTAAGTGATTAAGAAATTTAATTTCTTTTCTGTTTAATTACATAGCTCATAAAGAAGACCATGAAATGAAAATAAAATCGTTTCACTATTCATTAGTTTCTAGATATGCCAGACCTCATGGGGAGAGTGAGGGTCAGGAAGAAATACTAGTTAATTTTAAACCTTGTTGACGTAGGAAAAAAAAAAAAGAAATACTAATAGAAATACAAATACATATCCATTGCATGCTGGGTAGAATTTTTTTTTTCTCAGAAATGTAACTGATATTCCTAGATAAATAATTTAAAAATAAGACAGATGCTTTTGAATAGAAAATAAATGATATTCCACAACACATTAAAATTTGACACAGCAAAGGAAGCCACCAAGAAAGCAAAAAGACAATTTATTGAATGGGAAAAGATATTTGCAAATGATATAGCAGATAAGGGATTAATCCAAAATATGTGAAGAACTTATACAACTCAACACCACCACCACCACCAACAACAATCTGATGAAAACATGGGCAGAGGGGGCACCTAAGTGGCTCAGTCAGTTAAGTGTCGTACTTTGGCTCAGGTCATGACCTCATAGTCCATGGGTTTGAGCCCCACATCAGGTTCTGTGTTGATAGCTCAGAGCCTGGAGGCTGCTTCAGATTCTGCGTCTCCTTCTCTCTCTCTGCCCCTCCCCTGCTCCCATTCTGTCTCTCTCTGTCTCAAAAATAAATAAACATTAAAAACTTTTTTTTTAGTAAAAAACATGGGCAGAGGACCCGAATAGACATTTTTCCAAAGAAGACATCCAGATGGCTAACAGACACATGCAGAGAGGTTCAACATCACTCATCATCGGGGAAATGCAAGTCAAAACCACCATGAGATATTAGCTCACACCTCTCAGAATGGCTAAAATTAAAAAAAAAAAAAAAGATAAGAAACAACAAGTGTTGGTGAGGACGTGAAGAAAAAGGAACGCTTGAGCACTCTTGTTGGGAACGCAAACTGGTGCAGCCACACAGTACAGAGTCTCCTTAGGAAATTAAAGACAGAGGTATCGTACGATCCAACCCTTCCCCTGTTGCGTATTTACTCAGGGAAAAATGAAAACACTGGCTGAAAAAGATACACTCCTATGTTCACTACAGCATTATTTACAACAGCTAAGATATGGAAGCAGACTTAAAGGTCTATCAACAGGCGATTGCACAAGGTAAATGTGGTGTATATATACTATGGAATACTACACAGCCACGAAAGGGGATGAGATCATGCCATTTGAGACACTACAGAGGGACTCAGAGGGTATTATGATAAGTGATATAAGTCAGACTGAGGACAAATACTGTATGATTTCACTCACAAGTGGAATCTAAAAAATGAATAAGTGCCCCTCCCCCGTTCATGCTCTGTCTCTCTCTGTTCCAAAAATAAATAAACGTTGAAAAAAAAATTTTTTTTTAAAAAATAAAAATAAAAAATGAATAAGTAAGCAGAAACCACCGTCAGAACCATAAATACAGAAAACGAAATGATGGTTGCCACAGGGAAGGGAGTGGGCATACGATCAAGCATATCATCAACACTATGCTATAGTCTCATTGTTTGCATTGTTAAGTTTAGTTTTGAGAGACAGAGTGTGAGCAGGGGAGGGACAGAGGGAGACACAGAAACCGAAACAGGCTCCAGGCTCCGAGCTGTCGGCACAGAGCCCATGCGGGGCTCGAACTTACGCGAGATCACACGAGATCTCGCGAGATCATGACCTGAGCCGAAGTCTGACGCTCAACCGACTGAGCCACCCAGGTGCCCCTATGATTTTGTTTTAATGTGTATTTGTTTTTGAGGGAAACAGAGAGCAAGCACGAGCAGGGGAGGGGCACAGAGAGAGGGAGACACAGAATGCGAAGCAGGCTCCAGGCTCCGAGCTGTCGGCACAGAGCCCCGCGCGGGGCTCGAACTCACACGAGATCACACGGGATCTCGCGAGATCATGACCTGAGCCGAAGTCGGTCACTCAACTGACTGAGCCCCCCAGGCGCCCCATCAGTGATAATTTTCAATGCAGATGCTATGTGTGTACTTTCTCGGATCTATTACTACATGGTGTACATATTCATACCAGAGTACCTTTCCGACTTGGATTGCAAACAAAAGACAAACAACCAACACAAAACCTAATTATCCATGACAGATGGCTGAATCGTGTTGTGCTATGAGATATTCTTGAGAAATACGATCATTTAAAAATTTTCCCATTTATAAAGTAGTAATTCTGATGAGATTTCACCTCCTCTTTCTGCTTTCCATTGAACAATTGATAAAAGTTTTGGCAAAACGTAACTGAGCCAGTTTTACAAACTTAGTTTGCAGGGGTGCGTTTGATGTACATGTTTCCCTTCTATTGACTTTAAATTTACCGCTATTGAAGCACACTCAAGGGGCGCCTGGGTGGCTCAGTCGGTTGAGCATCCGACTTCGGCTCCGGTCATGATCTAATGGTTTGTGAGTTTGAGCCCCGCGTCGGCTCTGTGTTGTAGCTCAGAGCCTGGAGCCTGCTTTGGATTCTGTGTCTCCCTCTCTCTGCCCCTTCCCTACTCATGCTCTGTCTCTCTCTGTCTCTCAAAAATGAATAAACGTTAAAAAAATAAAAAAAATAAAGCATACTCAACACTCAAATTTTTCAAAGTTGATTTGCATTAAGAGTAAAGTAACTAAACTTAGGAGTCCAAGCTGAGTCAAACATTCAAATTACCAATATAAAAGCCTAATTTGCATTCCTGGAGAAATATACGTTGTTACTATCCCGACAAATTTTAATTTTGGCATAAAATGTACCATTTTTCTTTTATATTATGCCTGGATTTCAAACATAAATTCACTGCTATGGGACTGATTAGTAGACCTACAATCATAAGATGATTATTTATTGAGTAATTAATGTATACAAAGAAGCTGGCTAGGTCCTTTACAGGCACTGTCTCATTTATTTCTCTTAGTTGCTCTGCAAAGTAGCTACCATTATTGCCATATGATAGATTTAATTCAGATACACTCATGAACAGCTGGCAATAACTCCGTCATTAATCTTTAAGGTCAATGATCTTACATCACATTATGCAAATATAAAGGAGGACATTTTGATTGGAAAATTCTAAAAATCTGAATTGTAAATGCAACACTAGCTTTAGTCGTTTCCATTTAAAACACTCATGAGTTTATTTCCAAAATGGCTCTTAATCATGCAGTTTAAAAGATCAAACACTCTTGAACAAACCAAAATAACCAAACTCACATTTTCCAGGAAACACTCAAAGATTGAGAAGGGTAAAGAAACCTGTGAAAAACCAAGAGTATGACTCAGTGTTTCCTAGAGAAATGTTAATGAAAATATCTCCTCGTCCATAACTCTAACATAAATCCTAATTAAAATCCAAGTTGCGTGTGCTGTCTTGTTAAATGATGATTAACTGTCTGAAATTTCTTTGAAGTTCAAGTTGTTAGGAACAAGATTGCCTATTTAATGCCTGTGAAAGAAAGTAGTAATTCTCTGAATTCTGAACTGCTGTTAAGAGAATATAGCTCTAATAAGATATTTTGCATTATCTCTATCAACTGGTATCTCCTACCTTCCATTTGTGTTAAAATTAGAATAAATCAGACATGTACATCTTATAGTAACAGACGACGTAACTGAAGCCAACCCCCTTACAGAGAACAAGTGAAAATTTGCATGATTAAGTAAGAATTCTTAAAAAAATTCCAACGCTAAAATCATACTTAGAGATTGCAGTACTAAACCAATGAGAAAGTCATGATCCGGGTCGAGAGACCAGTAGAATCCCCAGCACACAAAGCGGCTTGTGCCCCAGGGCATTTTCTATTCTGCACGACCGACAGTCACCTGCACAGCCTCATTCTTTTTTTTTTGTTTTGTTTTTTTAAATTTTTTTTTTCAACGTTTATTTATTTTTGGGACAGAGAGAGACAGAGCATGAACGGGGGAGGGGCAGAGAGAGAGGGAGACACAGAATCGGAAACAGGCTCCAGGCTCCGAGCCATCAGCCCAGACCCCGACGCGGGGCTCGAACTCACGGACCGCGAGATCGTGACCTGGCTGAAGCCGGACACTTAACCGACTGCGCCACCCAGGCGCCCCTGTTTTGTTTTTTTTTTTAAGCAGACCACCATCAAGCCCCATTGTCTGCCAAAGGTATGCAGGACCATGCAGCCCACCCTCCACAACATCTAAACAATTCAGAGAACAGCAGGTCTTGGTGGATTAAATCATCTGGAATTTTAATGTCCATAGATGTCTGCCCTGGAGAAAGAGGCCATTAACCCAAGCATCAATTTATTACTATGCGTAGGTACTTTTCAGCAGCAATGACCAGTTCACAAAGATGACCAAACACATAAAGAAAGAAATAAGAAGTCACTGGTAAGACCAGCAGAAGTAATCATCACTAAAAGAGACCCTGGAAAAATTAAGAGAGTGTCTTGATCAGACATATATGATAACCTAACTATTTCAGAATAATACACAAGGAAGTACAAAAACAAAAAAGAGAGATTGAAAATTTCTGCAGGGTGAGAAAGTATTAATATGGGGGAAAAGACATCATAACAGACCAGCTAGAAATTCTAAATCAGAGGATCATAGAAAGAAAGAAAGATAGAAAGAAAGAAAGAAAGAAAGAAAGAAAGAAAGAAAGAAAGAACGAACTGATAAGTCAGGTTCAAGGGCAGATCACTTAAAGCTGAAGGGAGGGGCACCTAGGTGGCTCAATCCATTAAGTGTCCAACTTTGGCTCAGGTAAAGATCTCATGGTGTGTGAGTTGGAGCCCCGTGTCAGGCTCTGTGCTGACAGCTCACATCCCTGAGCCTGCTTCGGATTCTGTGTCTCCCCCTCTCTTTGCCCTCCCTTGCTTGTGCGCTCTCTCTCTCAAACATAAATTAAAAAAAAAAAAAACATTAAGAAGAGAATTAAAAAACAAAAAAAATGAAGAGAAACGAGTGACTATGAGTACAGGTGAGAAGGAAGTGTCCAGAATACATCACGGAAAGATATCAAAAAAGAATATATATAAAAGAGCATTAGAAATAGGGAAAGTCACATGAGAATTTCTCAAATGTGTATGATCTCAATGCTCAGGATATGAAACCATCAGACACTGAGATGAACTATGAAGGAAGAAAGAGTCATGGGGTGACTGAGATAATGGCAATACCAAATGTAACAGTTAAATATTTTTTGTTCATTTATTTTTGAGACACAGAGACAGACAGAATGTGAGTAGGGGAGGGGCAGAGAGAGAAGGAAACATAGAACCCGAAGCAGGTGCCAGGCTCTGAGCTGCCAGCACAGAGCCCGTCTCTGGGCTCAAACTCACAAACCATTAGATCACGACCTGAGCTGAAGTCGGATGCTTAACCAACTGAGCCACCCAGGCGCTCCCCAAACGTAACATTTAAAATAACTAGAAAGAGTATATGCAAGAAAATGCAAAATTGAGAACTTCCAACATGTGGAAATTATAAGGAGGGTCGAAAAATCTCAAGGTGTAAAGAAACTATGTAACTAAATTATGAATTGGATGCATTTGCTTAACCACCCATTAGAGACAGAGAAAGGAGATTTACTGGAATAGAATGGAGGTCTGGGGGGAAATATTCAGAAGGAAGCTTGAAAATAAAATTAGATGAAAATTCAAACAGAAAGGACAGAAATGGAGTGGTAAAGATAAAGTCTAAGCTATGTGCAAGTTGACCACAAATAGGAAAGAAGGAAGAAAATAAAACAGCAATATTAGAAGCGGTAATGATGAAGCGTTCTCACAACTTAAGAAAAACATCCTTGCAAAGGTGAAAGGTGATTAAGGAATTCCAATCAGGTAAACAGAAAAAGAATGCAATACCTAACTGCATCAGAGAAACACTGAAGGAACTCAAAAGCAAATAATCTTCAAAGCATCATGGGAATGAAATCTAGAGAATGTATTATTTTCAAAGGAGAAACTCTTGAAGTGACAGCTAAATTCTCTACAGCAACAATGGACTCCAGACAAGAGGAGAAGGATTTCTTTGATGGCTGGAGAGAAATAACCACAAATTAAAATTCAGCAAGAATACTCTTCAAGAGGAGGGAATTGTAAAGACATTTTCAGACAAGCTATCTGAGGTTTCCAAAAGCTCACATGCTCTGAAAACATATTTCAAATTTTTTTTTTCAACGTTTATTTTTGGGACAGAGAGAGACAGAGCATGAACGGGGGAGGGGCAGAGAGAGAGGGAGACACAGAATCGGAAACAGGCTCCAGGCTCCGAGCCATCAGCCCAGACCCCGACGTGGGGCTCGAACTCACGGACCGCGAGATCATGACCTGGCTGAAGTCGGACGCCCAACCGACTGCACCACCCAGGCGCCCCTGAAAACATATTTCAGATGATTATTGCGGTTTCTCATAAGAGAGGCTCACAGATAAAGTCAGAGGCACAAGAAATAATGAGGAACCAGTAAATGATGGGACTGTGGGGAAATCAACATTAATGTGGAATACATCAAATAAACACATATTTCCTAGGAGATTCCGAAAAATGCACACAAAATCAAATGCCAGTAATAGTAGGTCAGCCAGGTACGTGAACATGGAGGTTAAAATATACTAATTAGGTGGTATTTGCAGAGAAGTGGAAATTGCATTAATTAAAATTAGTGATCACATTAAGGGCCCCTGTTGTAATTTCTGGCGTTCTGCATTAAAAGATTACAGGCCCAGTGCTTTAATTTGTAACACAGAGGGAGAGAGGAAACAAAGGGATGAGATGATTTAAAAAACCAGCAATTCACAGGAAAGCAAACAAGAGAGGAAAATACAAAAGAAGTGGGCTAATAAAAGCACATGTTTAGGGTGGAAGATTTAAACCTAAATATATCAAAAAAGAAATGTAAATATAAGTAGATCTACAGGTGAAAGAGCAAAGATATCAGACCCCAATGTATACTACTTATAAAACACACAACGAAAATATGAGTCAGCAGAAAGACCAGAAGTAAAAACATGGAGATGATCCACAACTGAATTATTAACAAAATACAGCATCATTAACATCGAGCTAAATAGATGTTAAGGCATGAAGCGCAGACTGATATAAAGGACCACATCAGAAAAAGAATTTTAATTTGTCACAAGGTATACAAATGCTAGCTATCATCCCCTAAATTGATACGTGCATGAAATATGTAAAATAAAACCGTAGAAAATATAAACGAAGAGAGAAAATTCACAACGATGGTGGGAACACTTAAGAGACTCACTCTAGTCAGTGACAGAATACTCAGACTATCAATAAAGTGATAGAAAATGTGTAACATATAATTCAAAAACCTGAGTTATTAGATGTATATAGAATATCGCTACCAATTCCGGGAAAATAAACACTTTCCTCAAGGATGCAAAACACACTGAGAGGAAATAAACAAAACAATTTTAAATGTAACTAGAAAGAGCACATACATTTCGAAATTAAAGAATGTCCTCTGACAAAATGCACAAGTCAAAGAAAAACTCATAATGGAAATCATGTAATATTTCATACGGACCAAAAAAAGTATCATTCATGATTTATGAAATGCAACTAATGGGTTCCTGGAGCAAAATTCACAAGTACGTATTAACATGTTAGGAAATGAGGACATTGGATCACTAATAAAATAGGCTTCTATTTCAAGATGATAGTAAGTAAAAATCAGTAAGTTTAATGAGGAGGAACCAGAGATAAGAACAGTAATTAATGAAAATTAAATCAACATATAGTAGAGAGAAGAGTAAAATGAAAGTTGGTTCCTTGGAAAGTGTAATCAAAGATAGAAACTGATGAGTTTTGCTGATAAAGTGGAAAAGCATACATATTTTGGGTATTGAAAAAATAAAACACCAGCATACACTTGCGAAAGTAAAAACATAAAAGAAAATTACTAACTTCTATACTTTTGATAAAAGAACATTTGTAAGACATTCAAAGACTTCTAGAAGAATGTAGCGTAACAAACTTGACTCAAAAATAAACAGAAAACTGGAATGACGCTACATCCGCTTAAGGTACACATAAGATTTATTGGCCACAAAAGACAACTCAATGCAAAAATGGTGCACTTACCAGTTCTGGAAAACATTAAGGAAGAAATACCTCAATCTTTTTTTTTATTATATTTTTTAATCTTTACTGATTTTTGAAAGAGAAAGGCAGAGATAGAGCAGGGGAGGGGCAGAGAGAGAAGGAGACACAGAATCTGAAGCAGGCTCCAGGCTCCGAGCTGTCAGCACAGAGCCCGACGTGGGGCTTGAACTCACAAACTGTGAGATCACGACCTGAGCCGAAGTCAGCCGCTTAACCGACTGAGCCACCCAGCCGCCCCCTTACCTCTGCTACTTTTTGATAAAATGCTCACCATTCGTGAGTTCGAGCCCTGCACTGGGCTCTGCACTGACATCATAGAGCCTGTTTGGGATTCCTTCTCTCTCTCTGCCCCTCTCTGGCTCTCTCAAAATGAATAAATAAACATAACCGAAAAAACAACAAAACAAAACAAAGAAAAAATACAAATAGCATTGTTTAAATGTTGGAAACACTGTCTTTAAAACCAGAAGCAAAAAATCAAACACCCAAATACTTTGCAGTATTTTGCCAGCTAAGGTGAGAAAAACAAACATGTGGTTTTTACTCACAGATGATATGAGTGTATATGTAGGAAATCTCAGATCACATAATTTAATAAATTTGCTGGCTGTAAAGTTAACATTAAACAAAAATGTATTTTAGGAGCGCCTGGGTGGCTCAGCCAGTGAACCGTCTGACTTCGGCTCAGGTCATGAGCTCATGGTTCATGAGCTCGAGCCCCGAGTCAGGCTCTATGCTGACAGCTGGGAGCCTGGGCCCTGCTTCAGATTCTGTGTCTCCCTCTCTCTCTCCCTGTGCCCCTCCCTGGCTCACAGTCTGTCTCTCTCTGTCTCCAAACTAAATAAACATTAAAAATTTTTTTTATATAAAAAAAACAAGAATAATTTTCTGAGGGCATCTAACTCAGTCAGTTAAGCATACTACTCTTGATTTCAGCTTAGGTCATGATGTCACCATTCATGAGTTCAAGCCCCACATCAGGCTCTGTGCTGACAGCTCAGAGCCTGGAGCCTGCTGCGGATTCTGTGTCTCCCTCTCTCTCTGCCCCTCCCCTACTTGTGCTCTGTCTCTCTTTCTGCTCTCAAAAATAAATAAGTAAATAAACATTTTTTTAAAACTGAATTTTATATTCCAGCAGTAACAGGAAACAAAGATTTTAAAAAGATAAACATTACAAAAGTTCTGAAACCTTTCCTACAAAGGTTTCACAAACCTTTGTAACACAAAATGACACAAAATGCGTATAAGACCTCTATATGAAACATGATAAAATATTACTGAGAAAAAAAGACTTAAATAAGCTATAGGGACATATCATTTTTGTGAATTGGTCTAGGCAATGTTGAAAGATGTGCAATGAAGCCTGACTGGGCCAAGACATTACAGTTTTCATTCAAAATCAGATGTTTGTTTTCCCAACGGGAGATGCTTAAGTGTATACAAAAATGCAAAGTTTCAAAAATAGCTAATGTTCTCTTAAAAAAAGAATAAGAAAAATACTCATTACACTATATATTGTAGTTTATTATAAAAGGCAATTTTTAAGGGGCATCTGGGTGGCTCAGTCGGTTGAGCGTCCGACTTCGGCTCAGGTCATGATCTCACGGTTCGTGGGTTCAAGCCCCGCTTCAGGCTCTGTTCTGACATCTCAGAGCCTGGAGCCTGCTTCAGATTAAGTGTCTCCCTCTCT
>NW_024412465.1:3070931-3112730 GCF_014898765.1 Herpailurus yagouaroundi | reverse complement strand
CAGCCCCGCGTCAGGCTCTGGGCTGATGGCTCAGAGCCTGGAGCCTGTTTCCGATTCAGTGTCTCCCTCTCTTTCTGCCCCTCCCCCATTCATGCTCTGTCTCTCTCTGTCCCAAAAATAAATAAACGTTGAAAAAAAAAATTAAAAAAAAAAGTATATAAACATTAAAAAATATATATATATAATTTTTAAGAATATATGATACTGGCAAAAAGGTAGGCAAAGGAAGCAATAGAACTTTAGCAATACGGTATACATGTTTTTCTCTTTTAAAAATGTTTATTTTACTTTTTTTTTTTAAATTTTTTTTCAACGTTTATTTATTTTGGGGACAGAGAGAGACAGAGCATGAACGGGGGAGGGGCAGAGAGAGAGGGAGACACAGAATCGGAAACAGGCTCCAGGCTCTGAGCCATCAGCCCAGAGCCCGACGCGGGGCTCGAACTCACGGACCGCGAGATCGTGACCTGGCTGAAGTCGGACGCTTAACCGACTGCGCCACCCAGGCGCCCCTATTTTACTTTTGAGAAGGGGAAGGAGGCAGAGAAAGAGGGAGATAGAGTTCCAAAAAGGCTCTGTGCTGTGAGCACACGGCCCAACGCAGGGCTCGTCCCACGCACATCGAGGTCATGACCCGAGCTGAGATCAAGCGTTGAGAGCTTAACAAAGTGAGCCTCCCAGGTGCCCCATATTATTTTCAATAACTGGTACTGTGACCTCAACGTGTCTACAGGGAAAAATAAATTGTACCCATTATCTACGCAAAAGAAGAGTGTTAAGTCCCTGTGAAATTTAATATAAAAATTAAAAAAATGTGTTGAAGATACTGTGCTCTTATCCTTAGGAAGGAAAATATATATTTTCCCTAAAATTATATTTAGGGAAAAATATCTTCATATTCCAAAAGCAGTAATCCTAAAGTCAAATAATGTAAAGTCAATAAAGTAACTTTATGAGCAGTGGCTCATGAAAAGACACCCTTAGAAACAGTGAAAGGCATGCCAGGGTGTGGAAGACATTTGCAACTCACGAAAGACAGTTCATCCAACAGGAAATACGAATGATCCAGAGATAAATGGACAAGCATCAACCTCAGGGAACAGCAAATTATAAACACGGTGAGTTTCCATGTACGCCCACCAGACAGGAAGACAAATACTGGTGCAGATCTCACGCTGGTGGTGAAAACACTGATTCCCATATTGGAAAATGGCTCAGTCTTACTTAAAGTAGATTTACAGTAGCAATTCCACAATGCACATAGGTCTCCAAAAACCCATGTGCTTGAGAAATGAGGATGTATTTACAAGAATGGCTGTATCATTAAAGTTTGTAATAGCCGGGGCTGGAAATAACACACATCTCTATTAACGAGAAAATGGGGGAAATACAAGGTAATGTATCCACACAATGGAATACACAGGACTTCAAATGAGTGGAATAGATCTACAGAAAGGAACACAGACTTTAAACACAATTGTGCACAAAAATAACATGTCAGAAAAGAATATAAAGTTCCATTCATTTGGAGTCCCCAAATATGTAGAATGGAACTGTGATGCGGGGATGCCTATATTGATGTGGGAAAAATATAAAAAAGCAGGTAAGTGATTTGCATAAAGGTCATGACCATGGTTATCACCTGGGTGGGGAAGAAGATACGGTCGGAAGAAAACGGGTGTCTTTATGAGGAGAGGGACATCCTATTTCTTTTATTTATTTATTTATTTATTTATTTATTTATTTATTTATTTATTTTTAGCGTTTATTTATTTTTGAGACAGAGAGAGACAGAGCATGAACGGGGGAGGGTCAGAGAGAGGGAGACACAGAATCTGAAACAGGCTCCAGGCTCCGAGCTGTCAGCACAGAGCCCGACGCGGGGCTCGAACTGACAGACCGCGAGATCATGACCTGAGCTGAAGTCGGCCGCTTAACCAACTGAGCCACCCAGGCGCCCCTAGGGACATCCTATTTCTAGACACGGTGGTGTTTACTAGAACATTTGCTTGATGTTTTCACGTCGCTCTAAACGTCAATGCTCTATACGAGCTCTCCTTTCTGTGTGTTATATTTCAGAGATGTTTTATTTTTCAATCAGTGTCCATCTAATTACACCATAAATGTTGACCAACATACCTAGCGTCTACTGTCTTCCTTCATATGGTCCCATCATTTGTACCCGCACTGCACTGAAGAAAATGCCGAGAGAAACGTGACCACGTCCCTGGAGAGCTAGTCATGCAAAAAGGAAAATGATGAAGGAGCACTTCTGTCCCCTGCTTCCAGAGAACCAGGGAAGTCCCTAAATCTGCACACTTTCCTACAAACCCAGCGGCAGAGAGCCCTGAACCCACTCATTCTCAGATGATAAACTCCAGTCTAAATGGAGCCGTCTATCCACACAACTCACGCCTCTGCTCACGTCGACCGCACTGTCTGAGGCTTACGTGGCAACTTTTTTTTTTCCTGATTGCATGTCTGCACGTGTGATAACTTATCACAACTCTCTACAGGCCTAGAGCAATTGCTACTGCAGCTTTTGCGATTTATCTAGTCCCATGAAATATTCAGAGCTATTCCTACACAAATGATATGGTACGATTTTTAATTATTCAAATGATTTCCCCCAATCATTTTGGGGGAAAAGGACCTAATTCAAATGGCAAGCAGATTAGCTAGGTTTTAACACCGGGCGGGTACTTTCAGTGGTGACCCGTGGCTCCAGTGATACTGAAGATGCATTGAACGATCAAGAGCCACTTATCTAACGGACTTCTGGAAGATGAGGGTGCCAGATGAGCATTGTGAAAACGTAAAATTTTTTGTGAAGGTAAATGTAAATGTAAATCGAGCAATGTGAAAATAAGCACGGTGGAAGTCACAGCTCCAAATGGATGCTCTCCTTTGGAACAGTCAATTCCGAAAGGTGTGTATGTGACACTTAGGCTGCACAAAGCATTTTGCGTTTCTCCTTTCAATGTGCCTTAAGAGTGAGCTGAATCAAGCTTACATTTATTTATAGCTGTACCTTGTTTTTGAAGTAAAATTGCATTAGCCAATGTAGTCAGTGACCTTACTCAACACAACCTTCATGTTTCCAAATATAAATCCCTCTTTAAGGATTAAAAGTTGCCTCGTAGCAACATATTGAAAATATATTATGGGCTCTAAAGGGATTTAAACAAGCAGAAAGGGGAGACTGGGTGGCTCAGTTGACTGTCCAACTTCGGCTCAGGTCATAATCTTGTAGTTTGTGGCTTCGAGCCCTGTGTCAGGCTCTGTGCTGACAGCTCGGAGCCTGGAGCCTGCTTCCGATTCTGTGTCTCCCTCTCTCTCTGCCCCTCCCCTGCTCGTGCTTGCTCTCTGTTTCCCTCAAAAACAAATACACATTAAAACAAAATCATACGGGCGCCTGGGTGGCTCAGTCGGTTGAGCGTCCGACTTGGGCTCAGGTCATGATCTCGCGAGATCTCGTGTGATCTCGCGTGAGTTCGAGCCCCGCGTCGGGCTCTGTGCTGACAGCTCGGAGCCTGGAGCCTGCCTCGGATTCTGTGTCTCCCTCTCTCTCTGCCCCT
Source organism: Herpailurus yagouaroundi (assembly GCF_014898765.1). Taxonomy (NCBI): domain Eukaryota; kingdom Metazoa; phylum Chordata; class Mammalia; order Carnivora; family Felidae; genus Herpailurus; species Herpailurus yagouaroundi. The sequence goes on along the minus strand of NW_024412465.1, from coordinate 3,109,152 downwards.
CCTCCACTCTCTCTCTTTATCTCAAAAAAATAATAAACATTAAAAAATTTAAAATAATAAGTGAATGACCAGAAAAACAAATGTTTAAGCAATCTTCTTTATTATAATTAGCATATTGCCTACAAAGTGACTGATTTGTGTATAATCATGCTCATTTGAGTATATAATTTCTGACATACTTGCTAAATTATTTCAGCCTAACATACAAGAGTTGGTGCCCATACACCTTTAATATTTTTACCATTAGTCCTTAGACTATTTCCCAACTAACATCGTCCTTCCGTATGTGATCGGATACATAAACTGTGGTCCATCCAGACAATGGAATATTATTCGACGCTAAAAAGAAATGAGCTATCAAGCCCCAAAAGACACAGAGGAACCTTAAATGCGCATTGCTAAGCGAAAGAAACCAATCTGAGAAGGCCACATCCCTTTGGTCAGATTCTGTAGGAATCTATAGAATGATTCCATCTATATCACACGCTACACAGGACAAAAGTAAGGAGACAGTGAAAAAGTCAGTAGTTGCCACAGATGAGGGGGAGAGAGGCTTGAATATGTAGAACAGAGAGGATCTGCAGGGTGGTGAAGCTACAGATGATATAACAATGGATACAGGTCATTATAATTCGTCCAAATTCATGGAGTATGCAACACCAAGAGTGAATGCTAACATAAACCACAGGTATGACAACATCCCAACGTAGGGTCATCCCTGGTAAGAAAGGCACTAATGTGAGCAGGATATTGATGACAGGGAGGCTGTGCATGTGTGGGGCCAGGCGGTACAGGAAAAACCTCTGTATCTTCTCAAGTTTCCTGTAAACCTCACATTGCTCTAGAACAATAAATTCTGTAGAGAAAAAATTTTAACATTCGTTTATTTTTGAGAGACAAAGAGCGACAGAGTGCAAGCAGGGAGGGGTAGAGAGAGAGGGAGACACAGAATCCGAAGCAGGCTCCAGGCTCCTAGCTGTCAGCACAGAGCCTGACACGGGGCTCGAACTCACGAACCATGAGATCATGACCTGAGAGGAAGTCAGACGCTTAACCGACCCGGCCACCCAGGAGACCTGAAGGAAACAGAAGTCAATCTCAAATAGTCCCTGAAAATACATCAACTATTATGAGAATTTTTTTTTTTAATGGAACATCTATTCTATAAACAGGGATGCCAGGAAAGAACACTCCTGAAAAGTCCTTAGATTGTTTTAAGTATAGAAAATAAAATTTTATCATTCTATAAACTTTTTAAAATTAAAAAAAAACCCAGCTGGAATTAAAAATTAAACATTTTTAATTTTAAATACCAGCTGGAGTTATAAATTAATTAAAATTAATTCCCTAGAAAGCAATACAAAAAAAAAAACACATAAAAAGTATGTGAGAAAGTTGAAAAATAATTAAATAGTTTAGGTATCTGACTTCTACAATTTGGGAGACTTTTTCAAAGATGAGAGTATCAAAACCAGGTGGGAGGAAATTGCCAAAAAGAAAATAATAAATCAGAACATTTCCCAATACCAGAGGAACTAAGTCTCTAAAGGGACACCTGCCGGGCATAAAAAATAATAAAAAGACACACATCTAGGCACACGACGTTGAAATTTTTGAATACCAGAGAGTCAAGCCAAAGATGGTGTTTCAAAAAAGAAAAACTGCACACAAACTCAAATAAGAGAAGTAGAATCAGAATTATATATAAAAGCAGATAAGGCAATGGACATATTCATTCTGCCTTTTCTGAATTTGCTGTTTCAAAACCTGTAGTTGTTTTATCCGACACACCTTTGCTGAAGGTCTTCCAAGTTTCCAAGGAATGATTTAGGCACTGAGGGTAAGGTGGAAGAAATCCCATCAAGTTGGGTCAAACAGACAAACATATTAACAAGGAAATACCCAGCATGTGTCAGGAATAGGGTGAGGGCAGGGAGGGTTGGGGGAGCCTGTATCCAATGAGGCACCTGCTATTGGGTCAGGTGAGAACAGCCACACCTCTGGCCATGTGATACAACTCCACAGGGGTTGCTGAGTGTAGGGCTAAACGCCAGGGTCGGCTTGTCCCATCAGCCTCCTGCCTTTGCACAGTTCAGGAATTACCTGAACTGGATTACCTGGATACAGGTCATTATAATTCAGACAGATGTTAGAAGATGTATGTACCATCACTGATAAGAAGTTAATTCATCAATAATGCCCCAAATCACACTTTCTCAGACATTGGGCTCAGACAGCAGAGCTGTCCGTAACAGTGTATATGTGTACGTATACGCACTTTTTATTATCTTGAATCACAAGCCTGTCTTTCTGGCTTGTCTACCAGCAAGAACCCATACGTCAGAGGGCAGCCCTCAAATCAGAAGACATGGCCCAGAATTTGGGGGGTGAAATCTGCAGCCAGCTTCTCCCTGTGCAATTGGCACCTGTTCTAGGGAAGCACACCGATTCCATGGTAGGAAAACGAAAGAAGAAAATGGCCATGTGTTTATTGGCTTATTTTGCAAGGGAACAGGATCAGAGGAGATGGTGTTTCCCTTAAAGACTGCCTCCTGTTGGGTCCCCCTCATGGTGAAATCCAACATGGAGGCATCACCCACCTCATGGGTCAGACAAGAGATGGGGGAGTGGAAAATTTCCTCCCTACCTCTGATTTCCAACTTGTTTCTGAAGGGCTACACAGACCTGCACCCCACAAGGTGCCTGCAGCTGACAGCCTTTCCATAAGCTAGTGTGTTCTCTCACGAGCAAGATGGAAATCGATGCGGTGAAGCTTTGGAATTCCCAGGTCTAGAAACCCACTAGGAAATTAGGTCTCTTCTTCGGGATGCAGTATTCTGGGGAAGACATGAGGATTCTAGCCCCATGAGTGCTAATAACAGTACACAAGTGTGAATGATGCCGGCCACTGATGAAAACCCCCGAGAAGACCAGAACATCTACTGTGGCAGATAACGCCAATGAGCTATAATTGAAAGGGATAAAAAAGACACTAAGACTTGCATGTCCAATGTGAAGACAGCCTTCTTTCTGTTTGCTTTATGTTACATGCACTTTAATTTCCTGAGAGTAGCATAATCTGATTCCATTTAATGAACGAAGCAAGGGGCAGGAGAGGAGATACTGAATAAATTTTGGCTAGCGGGATTACTTGACAATGGAGGGTCTACTTGCTAAGAGAGGGGGTTTGTGTGTAAGCGATGCTAATGCCTGCCTTCACTCCTGCTACCTCCCCAAGCTGAATACAGAGGGCGGTCAACAAAGTAATACTTCCAAGGTGCTTACTCTCGGCCAGGCACTCCGACATACTGCACCGACATCTACAATCCACAAGTTACCTTCAGCGCAGCGCCTTAGGAGGCATAGAAAAACAAACAAAGGATCTAGAGGCACAGAAAGATGAAGTAACTTGTCCACGACCTAAGATCACAGACAGAGCTACAAGGGCACAAGCCGGGACTCACATCCAGGGAGTATATTCCTATCTAGGGAGTTCAAGATCTGTGCTCTCTCTTTCTCTTCCAAGCTGCCCCTGCGGCAGCTTGGTGGAGGACACCAATAAGTAACTCTACATTCTAAACCAAGGTCTCTAAATCTTAACAGTAGTGACATTACGGGGGAGAGCCAAGGTTCTTAATCAAGGGACTGCTTCATCCATGCAAGATCTGCCAAGACCTTAAGGCTGGCTCTGACATCATTGGCCTATCATGGTCATTCTAGTGTTGTCAGACAGAGACAAGAATATGGTAGCAGTTGAAGATACTGAAGGGTTTCTGAAGAGAGGACCCTGTGAGCTGTGACAATGTGGAGACAAAGGGGCACCTCCTGGAAAGAATCATTTTCTAGTCATCTAGAAAGAGTACTTGCACAAGAAAACCACCTCTAGGACCAGGTGGGTGTAAGAAAATAGATGCATCCGGAGATAGCCATGGATGAGAAAATTCAGTAGAAGAGGGCTACCCCAACTCAAACAAATTGCAGTTTGAGGACCCCACCACAAGACCCTGGAAATTATAAATGCATCCAATGTAAAATTCAGCTGTGGACACCTGTCACTCCTAGAAGCCAGCAGTAACAGATTTTAGCTCTAATAGCCACGTGAGAATGTGTAGTTTCTTCAAATTTCCTCGTTTTTTTTTTTTTTGGTGAGGGAAGAAGTCAACATCACCCTCTGTTCTTACTGAAATTTTGCCACAATTATGGTTGTCCCAGAGAGTAAGAAAGCCTTAGACTGGAGGCGAAATTGCAATAGGCAAAATTTGGATTGTTATAATCTTGGAGTGCCTAGACTTGGTACACTTCATGCCGCGTATTTCAGACAAAGGCGAAGAAGTCTACAGAGTGCATTGAAAATGTAAACCACAGAAAGAATAACTTTGCTTCTCGCGTATGCTATGCGGAATGATGTTAGTCTGGAATCTATCTGTGGATCTCTCCCTCCAGGACACAGGAAAACTACTAAACTTCTAATATCTTAGACCAGACACTTACCAAGGGTTGGGGCTGGAATAAGATAACCCATGGGGTCCCTGAAATCTCTTATTCTATTTTTAACTGTGTTTTTGACCTAACAACAATGAAGATTGTATATCCTCAGCCAAAACCAAATTGGTAGGTGTATTCTGTGTTTTGCCAGACCAGACCTACCCACTAAACTTAGCAGTATGAGGATGATTTCAAGGTAGCCCTTCTCAGAGACTCTTAGAAGATCCACAGGGATAGTGAGGGTGTCAGCTTGGTGGAAGGAGCCTCTGACCTCCTGGCCCAACCCTGTAGAATGCAATATCCCCAGTGGAAATTGTAAACAATTCTCATGTATTGACAACATGGTAATCACAATGAAGAAGCCTGAGATGGCTGTATGGCAGAAGGGTGACCCTTTCACTGTAATTTGGCAATCTTTGTGGGTTAAACATACTCAGTGACTGTCTGGTTACCCGGGTGGCTCAGCTGGTTAAGCATCTGACTCTTGATTTTGGGCTCAGGTCATGATCTCACTGTTTGTGAGTTTGAGCCCTGTGTTGGGCTCTGTACTGACAGTGCAGAGCCTGCTTGGGATTCTCTCTCTCTCTCCCCTGCCTTCTGCCCCTCCCCTGCTCATGCTCTTTCTATAGATAGATAGATAGATAGATAGATAGATAGATAGATAAACGAACTTAAAAGAAAACATAGTCATCAACTGCTTAATTCTGATGATGTTAGAAGATGTATGTACCATCATTGATAAGAAGTTAATGCATCAATAATGCCCCAAATCATACTTTCTTGGACATTGGTCTTGCTTAATACTTTTGATATTTTATAATACTGTTGATAATCCTGTTTTGGTATTATTCATTTCTATAAACTTTGTAACTGTTCTCTCTGAGTAAATACTTTTAATAGTCCCTCTCAATTTAGCCAATTTTTTATGAGACTTTTTCCACCCTCACTTGGTAAACTGAAGGAACTCTCTTGGTTGAGTAAATGCATCCTATTTAATAGAAAAGAACATTCCAGGAAGGCACTGGCCTCTTCTGCCGTTGGTGAACCTTACGTACCATAGTGCTCCTGGGTTCAGAAAGCAGTCTGATGCTTTACAAAGCTTCACCCAAAGGGGAGGAGGGCACAGGATCAAAGAGATGACTCAGGGACAAACTAGGCGGGTAGAAGATGTCGGTACACACACTCTGGAAGACCTTCACTCGGAGCATCCTGGTTAGGCCTGACTTATTCCTCACCTATTGTGCAAAAGTAGGAACAAAATGTAGCGCTCAGGCTGATGCATTTGGCAAAGTGGAAAGGGAGTTCTGCAGAGAGAAGCTGGAGAGATCTGACCTCATCCGGGCAAGAGTTGGCCAGACTTTAGGAACTAAGGGCATGCTGGGCTTTACCGAATGGTTACATACAGGCTTTTTTCTTTTATAATTTCTCATGTTATCGAAGAGATCTACATGGCACCATTTCTGAAACACAGACTTTAAGGACGCAGAACAGTAAAGGGGCTGGCAAATTGTCATTGCCACACACATTGAGCGAGAAGTAATGGAGGGAGAGGAAGTTATGTACAACTCTGGGTTGGAACTGGAGGGAAAAACCTGTTCAGGACTGAAGGGAGGTCCTTGGTCTCTAACAACAAACTTCGTCTTACTACAAACCTCTCCTTGAAGAAAGACTACACAGGTTAAGAGTGTCAGTTTACAAAAGCCACTGAATTGCACAGAAGGCGTATTAGGCAGGAGAAGTGGCCAGGATGGAAAGATTTAGGCTGTGGGGACCACGAGTCAGGGATGGCTGTGTTGGAGGTCAGAGACCCAGCTGGAGGCTGCCACTCAAGTCCAGGACCTGCAGGGAAAGAGCAGGCAGAAAATGTAGAAGCACAGGTGAGTGCATTCACCCAAAGTCCTTTCTTTCCAGTCAAGCTCCTACAATGCTTTCTGCCAACAGGGTCAAAGAGGCCATTTCTGAGGGCCATCAAGAACGTGCTTGGTTTGTACAGGGGGTTGGATGAGACAGAGCTGAACTATCTGCAGACTCTGGAATGAAAATCACACATCAACTTCTTCTGACCAACCAGAACCTCTCTGGGTCCCTGACTCCGGTATTAACGTCCACCCTATTCCTTTTCCGAGATCTTAAATCCTAGGTCATCTTTCACGAGGAAGTCAGTGGGCATCTACCATAGACGCACAAGCAGCGCCATCTGGAAGCCTCTATTTCTGTGAATGAGCCCTTGGTCTTATATTTAAGCTTCTTATAAGCCCGGAGCTCCTACGTCTCCATCACGTCACATGGACAGACACCTAAGCATATCCTGTCACAAGTGAAGAGAGTTATGCCATCAGGGCGATGCCAGACATACGTCTGGAAAGGGTCCCGTCCAAAGTCAGACCCAATTTACCCATTCAAGACAGTGCCTCTGCTGATATGAAGAAAAGATCAACATGTGATCAGTTGAGCTTATCAGAGGTCTACCGGTGTTCCTGAATTGCAGTTTGGGAGCCCGTGGTCCAGGTGAGTCCCCTCCAGATCGGAGCCCAATGTGGACACGGGGGATGACAGCTTCTCTTTCGTCCTTGCCTTTTGGGCATCTTGCATCGCTGCACAGCCTGATTTCAGCTGTTTTTCCCTTCTGCCCCTGTCACTTAGGTGCTGGTAGATGACAGAGGGCAAAAGGTTCGCTTCTACAGAGCACTGGAGGCTGCAGGAAGCATTCAAAGGCGAGGAACAAGCCTCCTTTGAAGCTGTGTCAGAGGTACGTGGTGGTTTTCACACTTTCGGCAGCCGGGTCCGAGGGATCGAAAGGTGTGGACCTGCCCTCAGAGATGACAGTACGAATCCCTGCCTTGGTGGTTTAATGGAAAGAGATGCAGAACCGTGGAAGAACACAGATAATTACTGCATAGATCATCATGTCTTCAACAAATACCGCGTTTATGAAAAAGCCTCAAAGAAACTACTATAAGATAGTGTCATTATTATTAGTATCCTTTGTTGTTTCTGTATAAATCAGGTGAGATTTGAGATTCCTTTTCTTATCCTGTCTATTTCTGTGTGCGTGTGTGTGGGGGGGGGGGGGAGGACTGGTTAAAACAGTGTCAGACTGTGTGATGAGTACGTGTGTACCATGTGTAAACATATATTGTATATGATATATAATACATAGGTACAGATCTGTGTTATATATAAATGCTTTTTTATTAAAACTGTTTTAACATTTATTTATTTTTGAGAGAGAGAGAGAGAGAGAGAGAGAGAGAGGGAGAAGAAACAGAGAGAGAGGGAGACACAGAATCCCAAGCAGGCTCCAGGCTCTGATCCCAACACAGGGCTTGAACTCACAAACCATGAGTTCATGACCTGAGCAAAAGTCAGGTGTTTAACTGACTGAGCCACCCAGGTGCCCCTATATGAATATGTTTTATATGAAACCATGTACAGATACATTATAATAAATATATATATTACATATATCAAATTTTGTATGTGTAAATTATACATGAATGCATACATAACGAGGCTTGTAAACATTTTATATATATTTTATATATTTATATGTTGTATATATTACTTAGAAATATGTATATTAGTATATGCATGTATATGCTATATATTTTGATACATGTGTATATAGGCATGTATACTCACATATACTATGTATAAATATAGGACACATATTTACATATATAAAGATAGGTATATGTAGTATACAGTTATATATATAAGGTCACATGGTATTATATACAGTTTTATTTATGTACTATTCTGTTAGTATATGTCCTGTATATGTTACACTGCAGTATAATGCATATGTAGTGTGTGTATATATATATATATATATATATATATATGTACTGAACTATATAATTATAAATATATAGTGCTATATCATTTCACATAGTATACATATAGTATGAACATACATATATAGAACAAACTGAACTCACATATAAGTATATATACAGATCTGTACATATATAAATATACATAATTTTCTAACTCTTCTTCCTGAGCAACTATTTCTTCCACCATCTCCCAAGATCCCCTACCTTCTGCCACCTGTTCGTTATTTATTACCCAAAAGGATGTGACAAAACAATTGATCTTCCTTGCCTGCAGCCAGACCTGGGAAATTCTCATGCTCAATGGGGAAGTTAGAAGTCCTTCTGCAGGGACCAGAAGAACAAGGAAGGGCTTGAAGCCAGGACAGTGAGGTGAGGTGAGCGGTGACTGTCGAGGACGTAGCATTCCTTCGGCCCGGGGAGAATGGGTGACAGAAAGAGCTGCATCTGGAGAACACAAGGCCCCCGCTTGGGAGGATGCTGGTATTGGAGCACGTGTGGACACAAGGACAAGGGAACTGCACAGAGAGCAGCCGGCAGGGCAGGGCGGGGTGGGGGTGGGGGTGGGGGGACAAAGGATTGCATGAACACGCATAAGCTAAATTCAGTTCTTGGCAGTTTTCTCCCAAAAGGTGCACGCAAGTTTAAAAAACATTTTTTGTAGGGGCGCCTCAGTGGCTCAGTTAGTTAAGCATCCGACTCTTGATTTCTGCTCAGGTCGCGATCTCATGATTCTTGAGTCCGAGCCCCTGCATCAGGCTCTGTGCTGACGGTGCAGAGCCTGCTTGGGATTCTCCCTCTCCCTCTCTCTCTGCCCAGCCTCCACTCATACTCTCTCTCTCTCTCTCTCTCAAATTACCATTTTTTTTAATTAAAAAAATTTACTGTATTTTTCTAATTATAGAGAATTTGCAAGGAGGATAAAAGGAAAGTGTTCACACTCATCCAGAGATATTACCTATGTATTTATGCATATATAGTATACACCCTTTTTTCATACATATATATTGCTGATACTATGAAATTGAGACTGTAATCTGTACTTCATTTTTCTGACTTTTTAAAATTTGTAAGCATACTGGGGCGCCTGGGTGGCTCAGTCTGTTAAGCATCCGACTTCTGCTCAGGTCATGATCTCACAATTTGTGGGTTCGAGCCCCGCGTCAGGCTCTGTGCTGACAGCTCGGAGCCCGGAGCCTGCTTCGGATTCTGTGTCTCCCTCTCCCTCTCTGTCCCTCCCCTGCTCGCTCTTTGTCTCTCTCAATCTGTCTCAAAATTGAACATTAAAAAAAAAAAAAAAGAAACCTACACATATGAAGAGGGGACACTGATTATTTGGGGGGGCAACGAATACAAGGTACACAGCTTCATGTAAAATCATGCTATTATTTAAAGTCTTCCTTTAGCTAATCTTATACTATGTTGAAACCATACACTCTGCCCCTCTCCTGCTCACGATCTGCTTCTCTCTCTCAAAAATAAACATTAAAATTTTTGTTTTAATTTGTAAGCATGTTTAAAAATTTTGCGTTTTGGACTTACAAAGTCTTCCTCCAATATTTACTCAAATTCCCTTCATCATGTGGGAACATATAAATTAGCAGTAGTGAATTAAGGAAAATTAGAATACCTGAACAAAGCAATAGCCAGAAACACAGGGGTAGTTTGGGGAGGAAATTGGGCTAACAAAGTTATCAAAGAACTTCCTAAAATAAAGCCTTTTAGGTCCCGACCACTTTTGACAGGTGACCGCTTTCAAAGTGCAGAATAAGAAATAGTTTCCACGCTGTGCGGCTTTGGGGCACCGACAGGGAGGGGACTCTCAGCACCAATGCAGATTTTCCTTGCGTGTGACAGCCGGGAGCCAGTACGTGATTTGGGGCACATTTACCTACGCTCTTGTAAAACCTTAGTTCAATGTCTGTACACAAGGATAAGAATAGGCGGTCAGCTGATGGAGCCTTTCCACACGGCAGGTGGCTTTACTACCACACCATGTGTAAGAAGCCCTTTGAGACTCACAGAGAATCAAAGGAGTCTTCGGGGGAAGTCACCTGCTTGGCCTCGCACGGCTCACGAAGCTGCTGGACAATCCGGATTTCGCCCCCCCCCCCCCCCCCGCCCCAGGGAGGGCGTCAAGCAGGGCAGACACGCATTCCGACCGCCTCGATCTGTCTCTCTGCTTTCACACTACATCTTGCAGCTCTTTGCATGTTTTTCTGGTATTTCATGGAACATTTCCATTTAGAAATCTCCACATACAGAACGGCACTGTGCGCATTTTTACCGTGTCCCCTGTAGTGCCTCTCAAGAAAGGTTTTATTTAGATACATTTCTCAACATCAGTGCCGCTGCTGGAGAACTCTGGGCTAATGCTACCTTGAGACCTGAAACATGATTTTCTATCACGTTAAAATATGCTAAATGGCTGCCGAAACTTCATCTCCGGAGTTCCTGGTCAAAGATACCGTCAAAAGCATAATGGATTTTCCCCCAGCAGCTAAAATGAAGAGTTGTGCTGTCTTGGCATTGAAAAAAAAAAAAAAAAAGTAGCCAAAAGCTGATAAGTCTCTTGGGCTAACTACTTTGAAAATATGACACTTTTGACAACAAATAAATACAGAAATTAATACACAAATGTGTACAGGTTGCGGGCTTCTTAAAACAAAATGCCCCAAATAAGACCCTTTGTATGGTGCATTTGAATTTTCCAGTGTGAATTACCATAGTCTCATTGTAAGAAAGTGCAGGTAAATAGGCCTGCATGAGGTAGATGCTACCGAAAACTTTGCACAAGGTGCCTACTCAGGGCTGTAGAAATTACTGTATCTCCCAGCCGGCGATTCCTGAACGTGCACCCTCAATTTAGGGAAGGTTTCGAAGCAACTTTTTTGAAGCCCTGAGCTTTGAAGCAAAGGAAAACCCACTCAGGCACCAACATGGTATTGACCCAGCTGTGATTGCCACTGTCTCTCTCTCCTGGTTAATCAGAAGCAGTTCCTTCCACAAGAGGAGAAATACACACACATCTTTCCACCCTTTGCTCACTAGTCATATTTGCCCCGGTAGCACTTCTGCAGTTTGAATGGCTGCATGGCTGGTCTCCGCCATCATCGGCCCCATTGTTCATGGCCTCTTGTAAAACTCTCCAAACATTTAAAGGTGACTGAAATGCCACAGGATTAGTTATCCACCTACAGGAGCCGAGGTATAAAGCTCTTGACCTAAGAGACAAAGCTGTCAGTCAGCTCGTTTTTCAAACTGGGTCTCTTAAAATCTTGAAAAGTAATTTTGACAAACTTAAGACATACTGTTATTTAAAAAAGCACATGAGAATAACTAAAGAAAAAACAAAAAAAAAAAAACCAACGATATGATATTCTTGCCTTTCCTACAACCTCATCCCAAAATGACATGCACTCGCTCATCAGGAACAAGAGAACACAGGATTCACATGTGGGATCAAGAAAAGTTTCTTTGCAGACGCCTCTGGCTCTCAAAAGCCACAATCCCAGGCATTGGAGGAAGTGAGGCTGAATCTGTGCGATCCAGGCTTAATGACCTCAAATAGGTTGCAAAGACTGTCCTTTGTCTGCATTTTTCTTTGCATTTCATCGTGCTCTTCAAATCCAGGGAGAAATGCACATGAATGGATACCTTAGGGTTTTTCTGCTTTAGGTAACGTACAGAGCAATATTGGTTCCAGGGGTAGATCACGTTGGCTTGTAAACGTAGTGCCTGTTGATGAGTTCAGACCCTTCTCCTCTGCATGGCTGGCAAGTCCTAGCTGTCATTAGGTGGAAACGAGAAAGGGGAGTGACAGATTGGTCTGTGAATTCAGCTGCAGGGGGAAAGCCAGTGTTCGGCACTGAATCCGGCGCCTTCAAGGCGGGAAGGCTCGGCCACAAAATCAGAGAACAAATGGCACAGCGTGGACAGGTCACAATCAGCCACAGAAAATACAACAGTAAGATCAAAACGTTAAAGACACTGCTATTGGCCGTCCCCACCCAAGTAAGGTCCGTGGGAGAGGTTGTGCAGGCTGTACATGGAGGGCTCCCATCCTCTCCATACCCTCAACCCTAGAAGAAAGATGGCACCCGCTGGCCAGCCACAGAGCGTCTCCCACCTGCCAGTGACACAGCTCTCTCCTTCAGCTTCCTTACATTCTACGGCTGTGCCTGATTAAAATTAGATCCCACTGGAAAATGTGCTGGCCGTGTACGACATCTCGTTTCTGCAACAAATATGTTGGCATTCAGGTTCCTAGAGAAAAGCTGCAAGCTCACAGTCTAGACCCCATTCTACAGTTTTTGTTGAGATATCAGTGCTGCCTCGTGCCCTCTGTGTAATTTGGACCGCGTTATCTGGTGCATTTAATCCTTGGTTACCTGAGAAAGAGAAAAATAGCCCGTTCACTTGGCTGCTGGTCAGGGGTTACCATGCAAGTGTGGCTGGGAGCTGGCTCAGCCCAATCCCAGGCTGTGGTGGTCTCCCGCGGAAGATAAATATTTCATGGAACAGCTACATGAGGCAAAACTTCTGAACGACGCTCAGCGATTCTTTGCCAAGTATGGTATCAGCTTTCATCTAATTTTTCCTCCTTTTACATAAGCAACCCTAGAATTACCCTCACCTCTTCAGACTTTTGCACTCCACAGCCATGCCTCACTTCCTGGGATTCTCCCTAAGGTCACTTAGTAGAAGCCTACATCCTAGAAGGACTTCTTACCCCTTCCTACTAAGCACCCCACACAGGGTGCATTCTCACACTTGTTGCAAAGAGTCAATAAAGCCAACGTTGTTCAAAGAGATATGTGCATCTAGTAGTTTCTGTTGGAAGACCACAGATATATCAGCTGGGAAAATAAAGGTACAGTGGGAAGTTTTTGAAAGTTACCAGGCGGATGATGGGTGTGACATTTCCCCAGTCATAGCCTCTGGAGGAACGTGTTAGCCACTATTTGCATCCCTACTGAGTGCTGGGGATAAGAAAACAGGTCTCTACCCACAGGGTCAATGGGTTTTCACCGATCGTTGTAAGCCCATCCAGAATTATTCAACTTGGCGAGGACATCTCACTCAGCATTCTCCTGGCAATCCAACTTTCTCTCAAATGCTGACATGTCAGTTAATCAGAACATACAACTAACACAGCCCAAATCATGGGCATCAACATCATCACTGACACTATACTATCGCTACCATTAAACCATGCTGGACAACTCACACATCTTCCAGAACTGTGGTATTAAGGCAAATGACTAATTAGAGAATGGGCAGAAGATTCTCTACGGTTATAGAATAAGGTGTTTTCTCTCTCTCTCTCTATCCATCCACCCACCCATCATACCTATCTATCTACCTATCATCTATCCACCCATCATATCTATTTATCCATCCATCCACCCACCCATCATATCTATCATCTATCTATCTATCTATCTATCTATCTATCCATCCATCCATCCATCCATATCCATCCATCCATCCATCCATCCATCATATCTATCTATTCATCCATCCTTCCATCCCTCCATCCATCCATCCGTATATCCATCTATCCATTCTCTCTCTCTCTCTCTCTCTCTCTCTCTCTCTCTCTCTCTCTCTCTCCTCCCTAAGGTAACAAGTCCTACTAATGGTTATGCATGTGGCTCTGCAGTTAAACTATGTGGATTCCAATCATATCTCCAAAGATGACCAGCAAGACTGTCATTGGGATTGTGCTCAACCTCTCTGAGCCTGGGAGTAATGTCTGGTAAAGGAAAGAAAATGGCACCTTTCCTTTACACAGGATTGAGTGGGACATCACAAGCAAAGATGTAGGAACTAGGTGAAAAAGGGGAACTGTCATTATAATTACTGCTTTTAGTGCTCGCATCATTATGAAATGCCTGAAAGAATAGATTTTCCTATTAAGGTTTAACCATGTACCATAGCCCCTTTAAAAAGGCAAAAAATAAAAAGAAGAAATGTTTTTTCCTTGATAATTTTACCATAGAAAACACAAGCAATGGGCATCATAAAGAGACTGGTTAGTTTGGTCTTTATAGAATATAAATTTTACCCCTGTTCGCACTCTCTCTCAAAAATAAATGAACATTTAAACAATTTCTAAAGAATATAAATTTTAATACTTTAATGATTTGCAAGGTACTTAAAATATTTAACTTTTAAAAAAATCCTAATAGGTTTTCATAGCAAAACTACTATAATAGTTAATGATGAGCTGAAGGTTTTTGCTGCTTTCATTTTAACTTTCTTGCCATCCATTGAAATCTTTCTAAAACAGGTCTAGAAAAATATTATTTGAGAAATTCTGTCTTTGTTAGAGTGTCAATTACAATGTGATTTTCAGTAAATCATGTTAATAGGATTATGGTTTCCTCATTCCCATCTAGGGAACTGAACAAACAATAAAGTCAGCAAAATTTCTTCAGTCTGATCTTTCCTTCTCTTTAGGTTGGATGGACGTTTCAATTCCAAGAGCAAAGATCAATTCCACTTGGGAACACAGTTGGGTACCAGCAAGCATTTGTTATTCATGCCGCGTCTCGCGCATTCTACAAGTTTATGGGGTGAGTCTGACCTACGCATCGTGTCTGAAGAGCTAAGCTTCAACGCTTGGTATGCACGGAGCATTTATTAAATATAGAGTGCTGACTCAGATCATATTTAAGTACGCCTAAAGGAACATTTGATCCAGAGAGATCTCCTGCCACAGCATGCCTGGATCTTGTCTGTGAAATGACTTCCAGATGAATCCCTTTACTCCTGAACGAGAAAACGTTCTCAACCTTGCTTCTGAAGCCCAGAAAGATTTATGTGTGCAACACTATCAAGTGAAATCAGCGGGAGTCTTTAACCAAGCCCAAGTTCCTATGTGAACTGTATAAAGGAGACTAAACGGTGTGAAAAGAAAAATATAGCCTTCTGTTGAGACAGAATTGGCGGAAATATGTGCAGCTCACTTAACATATGTCACCAAGAAGTGGCATGATCTGAAATGACTTTTCATCATGGTTGGAAGGCATACGTTGTCATTGGGAGACTAAAGTCCCGAGTTTCTTACAACAAATGGCCGATTCACACATCAGGATCACAGTCATGAGAAACTTTGTACCTGCAGAAGGAGGCTTCTAATAAAGGACTATCTACTGATCTTACATCTGACATGTCTAAGTGAAAAGCAGTATGGGGCTTAAAAAAAACCCCACGTCTCTCGTGGACCATTTCAGAAATGACTAGGAGAATAAACTGAGACCCTGGAAGTGTTCTCTGAGTCGTAGCTTTTGAACACAAAAACCACTGAATGTACACTTAGGTCACCACCAAGCCCTGACAGCACCCTGGCAAGAAACACCAGTTACTAATTCAACTTAGTATGAACCAAAACTCTAGGAAGAAGCCAAAATGGAATACACGCAATTCTATTTTCTTATAGTGGAATCTGTTGGATTTGGGTCACTCACTCCTTTTAAAGGATGTGGAACATATAGAACTAAGTGGCTAAGGGACTCGGAAGGAAGTAATAGGATCTGTGTTTATTTGCTGCACTGGGCTGGGAGCTTCCCTAAATCATGGACTATGTGTGACAAGGCTGACACAAGGTATGAACTCAACCTGAATTTGTGTTCAATGTGTGACAGGGGACTTAGAAATTAAACGTTTATTTCACTTCCTTTTTTATTTGTTTAATGTCTGTTTAGTTTTTGGGGTGCCTGGGTGGTGCAGTCGGTTAAGCGTCCGACTTCAGCCAGGTCACGATCTCGCGGTCCGTGAGTTCGAGCCCCGCGTCGGGCTCTGGGCTGATGGCTCAGAGCCTGGAGCCTGTTTCCGATTCTGTGTCTCCCTCTCTCTCTGCCCCTCCCCCGTTCATGCTCTGTCTCTCTCTGTCCCCAAAATAAATAAATAAAAAAAAAAACGTTGAAAAAAAAATTAATGTCTGTTTAGTTTTGAGAGACATAGAGCACAAGTTGGGGAGGGGCAGAGAGAGAGGGAGACACAGAATCTGAGGCAGGCTCCAGACCCCCAGCTGTCAGCACAGAGCCCGATGCGGGGCCTGAACCCACGAAGCGCGAAATCATGACCTGAGCCGAAGTCGGACGCTCATCCGACTAAGCCCCCCACGTGCCCCAGAAACTAGACCCTTTAACATCCTGGACAAATGTTTGTCTTGCACACCATAGGTACATAGGAAAGCATATTCACTGATAATGAATGCAGCCCCTCCTTCTGGACTCAGAGGTGTGCAGACAGCACATATACGGTTAAAGTATAAAATGGGACGGAATAAAGAGAAAAGTTGCTGCAATGTGCTAGTTAAATGGACGCCATCCATTTGGATGGAAGGAAAAGTCTCCCTCACAAGCAGAGGACAGCTCTTCTCAGAGACACAGGACAAGCTATCCTGGGGACAGGAAAAACAGCATTGCATTGGGCACGGAGGGTGGAGCCAGAAATAACCAGGAAAAGTAGGCAAAGGCACCCTTTTCTTTTTCACCCCTCAAGGCAAAGCCACACCAATTTCCTCCTGGTTGAGCAGGAGTTGGGTTTTAAAACCAGAAAACTCTGGAGTCCGTTGAAATCTGGTGTCATGTTCCTGAAGATGTTTGGGGACTTAAGTTACGTCGTATATCACACGTGCATACTGACATGGAAACGCTGTGAGGCTGGGATTCCAATCTGGCAACAGGTGATATTTGGGTCAAGGGTTAGAAGCTTCAGGAACCCCTTGGGTTGACATAGCCCAATATAACACTATGACCCCCTTTTTAAATTATATTTTACCTTCAGACTACTGACATTCTTTAGGTTTTCTTTTAAAAAAAAAAATAGGGGTGCCTGGGTGGGTGGCTCTGTCAGTGAAGCGTCCTACTCGGTTTCGGCTCAGGTCGCAATCTCACGGTTCCATGAGTTCGAGCCCCGCGTCGGGCTCTGTGCTGACAGTGTGGAGCCCGCTTTGGGATTCTCTCTCTCTCCCTCTCTCTGCCCCTTTGCTGCTCGTGTTGTCTCTGTCTCTCTCAAATAAATAAAACAACTTTTCTAAAAAATTAAAAATAAGTAAGTAAATACTTTGCAAGAGCTGTACAGAAAAATCCAAGGCGAAGCTATCTCAGAGGTCCTGTGATGATGTATACACCCTGGGTGCTCCCAGTTGATGAGGAAGTGTTGTCCTGTGTTTGCAGCTAATATGCATTCTTCCAAGAAATGGGCAGACAACTGCATTCTTGGGCCTTTAAAGTCCAATCAAGGGGCTGAAGTCACAATGCACACGTTGTGCCAAAAGTCCTAGATATACAGGGGAGCCCGGCTGGCCCAGTCGGTAGAGCATGTAACTCTTGATGTCAGGGTCTTGGGTTCAAGCCCTAGGTTGGGTGTGGAGCCCACTTTAAAAAAAGTTCTAGACATTAAAAAGACTTTTGAGATGGCGATACATGTGTCACGGGTGTTCTTTGTCCTCCTAAACAACATACATTTACAGTTTGGTGGGAAGCCGTCAGCACACAGCTCTCGGGGGCCCTCAGCATCCAGCAAAGGTGGGTGGGGCAGGGTCCCTGCATGGTTCTCAAGGCGACAGGCGAATAATGATAGGAAAATAAGAGAACTCTACAGGCTGAGAAGAGGGCCACTGTTTTGTCTCACTGTAGTGCAGGGAAAAACAACTTGGAGGCAGATTTCAAACCATTTGAGAAGTAATGGAAAACAAGAGAAAGTCTAAGCACTAAATGTAATTGTCCAACCACAATGCCTCTACCAAAAACCCCCACTCCCCAAGCGTCCCAAACAGTATTACAACCCAAAGAAAGGAAAGTTAACATTGGACTGACACGAATCACCACTTAAAATCGTCACTTTAGCAAGTGTCTTAAGAAGCCCCTGATACGTGCTATGAAAAGTGATGAGTTGTTTTTTGGTGATTCTCAAGAAATCACAGCAGCAGGAGATGAACACTGTTAAATTCGACCGTCATGTCTACAGGTTTGCGGTTTTAAAGGAATTTCTTTAACTTCACTCTTTACCTTGTCAAAAGCACAGGAATTCAATTAGCGGCCCTGATTGATTCGATCCCGGGACACAATGCCTCTGAACGTAGCAGAAATGAAGAAAAAAGAGGAGGTCTTTGGGGCCAGGTTGCTTCTGTTTTTGCATTTCAGGACGTTGTGGTGTATCTTGACATGTTTTGCTTGCTTGTTGCTAGGCTTGTTGATAGGTTTCTTGGAAGAAATGCTCTCAACCTTTCGTGAAAGTTTAAGGCGGGGAGCTCGGGGTGGACGTGACCAGCTTCGGACTTTTGCTCAGACTGCGGTGAAATGCACGTAACATGAAATTAAGCATCTTATGAACATCACAGATCTGGTTTCGCTTCTCGGTTTGAGTTGCTCTCATCTCCGTTTCTCCAGGAAGGATAGGAAGGTTCTCACATTTGTATTTCAAAGGCTGGTGCCAGGATAAACTATAAAAGGCAGGGACTACGGGGGCTTCACGCACCAGAGGTATCTTTAACAGTTAAACAGAAATCCCACTGCAGATATGAGAAATACTGAATTCTAATCACTAATTATAAATCGTATTCGTCCCGTTCGTTCCTATTTTAAAGTGGGTCATAGTCTCCAAGTCTATACTGGCAGGGAGACTAACGTTCCCCACCAGTGAATCTTAAAAAATTCTCATCACAAGAAAGAAGAAATTGTCACCATGTGAGGTGATAGATGTTAACTGATGTGGTGGGCATTTCACAACATACATCAATCATCATGCCATACACCTAAACCTACGACAGTGTTATATGTCCATTATATCTTTATAAAACTGGGGGGGGGAAATCTCTCAGAGTAAAGAGGCTCTTCGTGTAAATGAGTAAAGGAAGACAAAGCAGCTTAGTGAACGGGGCTAGGAGTATCAGAAACTATGAGCAATCTAAAGCAGGATTCTCTGCTTTTATTCTCTAGCAAATAAAAAATAAAGCCTAAGAATTTCCCTATAATAGGGGCACCTGTGTGGCTCAGTCGGTTAAGCGTCCGACTTGGGCTCAGGTCATGATCTCATAGTTCACGAGTTTGAGCTCTGCGTCGGGCTCTGTGCTGACAGCTCAGAGCCCGGAGCCTGCTTCGAATTCTGTGTCTCCCTCTCTTTCTGCCCCTCCCTGACTCGCACTGTCTCTCTCTCAAAAATAAATAAACATTAAAACAAAGGTTTTTTTCATAAAAAAAAAAGGAATTAAGAATTTCCCTATAATGGACTATTTTATTTTCACTGGCCAAATGCTCTGCTGGTGAAGCACCAACGAGATATCATGTGTCCAGGAAAAACAATCACCCCTGTGTGTGCTATGGGCTCAGACCTCACGGGTTGAGGCGTCTCTGATCTCCATGCCACCCTATACCCACCCAGCACACGTGCATCCACGAATCAGGCACAGGGTGCCCATGTCTGCTACAATACCTGCCTAAGATTTGTGTGCAAGGAACATCATCACCACTCACCTCCATTTAAAACCAGAGAAGGGCGTGAAATAACCTCTTCGTAGTACCGTGGGACAAGAGTGAAAAGAAAAAATAAAGAACACCACCTCTCCAAAGCCGGATTCAGGCAAAGTAAAGCTGCTCCCAAGGGCAATGTGTAATGTGATTGAATTTGGAAAGAAATGATGAGGCATTATGAGGCCACTGCCTTCATTAAAAGTCCATGAGTCACGTTAAAACTTCAGATGGATTTGAGGGGCTCCTGGGTGACTCAGTCAGTTAAGCATCCGACTTTAGCTCAGATCATGATCTCACGGTCTGTGGGTTCGAGCCCCGCGTCGGGCTCTGTGCTGACAGCTTACAGCCTGGAACCTGCTTCAGATTCTGTGTCTCCTTCTCTCTCTGCCCCTCCCCTGCTCATATCTGTCTCTCTCAAAAATAAACAAACATTAAAAAAAAAAATTAAAAAAAAAAAACCCCTTCAGATGGATTTGAATCAGTTCCTTTTTAAAACCCTGTATTAATCTTGTACATTAATCTTCAGGACCTGCGTTTTGATGTTGCCTGTGGCCAACTTGCAATCCCCAGATAAGGCATTCAGGGGCATTCGTAATTGGATTTCATAATACGGAAAAGGCGCAAAGAACAGAGCAAAGTGATAGTTTCGCTTTATGTTTACAGCTTTGTAATTGAAGATATCGGACGCAGCCCCACACGTGGCTGGCGCAAAGGCAGAAGCTGTGTCCCGGGAAAAATGCTTCTGCTGCTTTTAATACTAGTGGGGACGCTTTAAAGGTTCAGAGGAGACACTTCTGGATACTGCACGACTACATTATTGGAAAGCGAAGAGGAAGGAGGAAGGAGGTGAAGTCACAGAAGTCCTAGGATGTTCCATGAGGGTGGTGGTGAGTGAAAGACAAGGTTGCATACGGTGGCATCCCAACACAACGATGCAAACACTGGATACCCCTGTGCCCACCCACAATATCGAGATAATGACCCAGTTGAGAAAGGTAGGAACACAGGTTAAATGCTGTCTTCCAAACATTCATGCCTCCTTGGAGCCTTAGAATGCCACCTTCCTTAGAAATGGGTCTTTGCAGATGTTATCCATTAAGTGTCTTGAGAGGAAATCATCCTGAATTCAGGTGAGCCCTAAGGTCAATGACCAGTTTCCTTATAAGAGGAGAGATGCACACAGGCGAAGCCATGTAAAGATGGAGGCCAAGACGGGAGGGAATGCAGCCACAACCCCGGGGACACTTGGAGCCCAGAAGCTGGAAGAGGCAGGAAGGACCTTTCCCTAGAGCCTGCAGAGGGAGCATGGTCCTGCCCCGCCTGGATCTCAGTGGTCCTGCCCACCCTGGATCTCAGGAGTCCTGCCCCTCCTGGATCTCAGTGGCCCTGCCCTGCCTGGATCCCAAAGGCCCTGCCCTGCCTGGATCCCAGTGGTCCTGCCCTGCCTGGATCTCAGCAGCCCTGCCTGGAACTCATCAGCCCTGTCACCCCTGAATCTCAGGGGTCCTGTCCCCCCTAGATCTCCGTGGTCCTGCCCTGCCTGCATCTCAGTGGTCCTGCTCTTCCTGGAACTCAGTGGTCCTGCCCTGCCTGGATCTCAGGGGTCCTGCCTGGATCTCAACAGCCCTGCCTGGAACTCATCAGCCCTGTCACCCCTGGATCTCAGGGGTCCTGTCCCCCCTAGATCTCAATGGTCCTGCCCTGCCTGCATCTCAGTGGTCCTGCCCGCCTAGATCTCAGACTGTGGGAGAACAGACTTCCATT
Organism: Herpailurus yagouaroundi; assembly: GCF_014898765.1. Classification (NCBI taxonomy): domain Eukaryota; kingdom Metazoa; phylum Chordata; class Mammalia; order Carnivora; family Felidae; genus Herpailurus; species Herpailurus yagouaroundi. Next base: position 3,087,581 of record NW_024412465.1, on the reverse strand, counting down.
GTTTTAAGCCACCAATTTTCTGGTAATTTGTTATGGCCACCCTAGAAAACTAATACATTGAGATTTTAGGATTATTTAAGAAACTTGCCAGCCATTTGCAAAAAAAAAAAAAAAAAAAAAAAAAAAAAAAAAGTTTTTTGTAAAAAAAAAAATATTGCTTGTTTACCAGCTTTGTTTAAAATAGCCACGGAAAGGGGTGACTGGGTGGCTTAGTCAGTTAAGCACCCGACTTTGGCTCAGGTCATGATCTCAGGATTCAGGAGTCTGAGTCCCGCGTTGAGCTCTGTGCTGACAGCTCAGAGCCTGGAGCCTGCTTTGGACTCTGTGTCTCCCTCTCTCTCTGCCCCTCCCCCACTCATGCTCTGTCTCTATTTCTCAAAAATAAGTAAACATTAAGAAAAAAATTTTTTTTAAATTAAGAAAATACCCACAGAAAGAGCCAGAGAGAAAATCTCTATCACGGAGCTCTATTGTTTTGGTTTGTTTTTACAACTTTCAAAGCCTGATAAAAAATATAAGGATATGCAGATTTTCAAATGTTTCTTTAAGCTTATGTTTCCATTCAAGATCAAATGCATGCCACGAACATAAACTGTGTGTCTTCAAGCTAAGTCACACATTAGGAAGATACATCCTGAACTCGTCACACCAGCATCAGTAGATGTATCCAGGAAAATGGAACCTTTCAATATGTGGGAAAAAGGAACAGCTGGTGAACGTAACAAGTGGAAATACATATGGTTTACACAAAATGAGGCATTCGTAGAATTTGACAACCAGGAGTTCACTCCTAGTGCAATAAAAAAAAAAGAAAAGTTGTTCAAGTCAATATATTCTCTCCTTTATTAATTAGCTTCCAATTTGCAATTTGGAGCTAAACGCACGGCAACCGCTAATCATCCAGAAGGTGTTTATTCTCTGGTAGACGCTCAGAAGACAAAAGGCAGTATCCGCTACGACCCCGCGCCCTCAAGGAGCCTGGAAACCGGTTACAGGAAGTAAACGTTGTCCGCAGGAGGGAACAAAACCGTATACAACACGTTCCAAATGCGTTGAGGGACAGGGAGCAAAAAGCCAATTCTGCTCTGCTTCTGTCCACGAGGGGACACTGAGCGGGGACCGGAGGCATTTCTGGTGGTCACAATTGGGACTTGGAAGAGGTGCCTGGCAGCTACCATGTGGAGGCCAGGGTCGCTGCTCAATACCTTTAAGTGCACAGAAGAAACATCAGTCCAACGTGAGAGGCTACGTGCTTCCGCAGGAGGTGAGATTAAGGGAAAGAAGGCTGCTCTATGAATCAACGGAAACCAAACAGGATGAACTTGAGCAGAGGTATAAGAATTATGAAACAGAACCAATCTAGCAGCCTTCCGTGCTAAATATTTATCCATAGCAGTCACCATATTGTAGGATACTGTGCATTTTATGGTGTGTGTCTGGTTTTTATGGCCTCCTCACCGGAATAAAAAGGGAACGTGCTCGGGAATTTTTGTCTTTTTTCTGCACTAGCCTATTCCCAGTGCCATGTGGAAAACCTTAGGATTTTAGTAGACATTTACTGAATGAAAGAAACAATGAACGAATGAAAACCACGATTTTTTTTGAATGTTCATTCATTTTTTGAGACAAAGAGAGAGACAGACTGTGAGCAGGCAAGGGGTAGAGAGAGAGGGAGACACGGAATCCAAAGCAGGCTCCAGGCTCTGAGCTGTCAGCACAGAGCCCGACGTGGGGCTCGAACCCACGAACCGTGAGATCATGACCTGAGCCGAAGTGGGACGCTGAACTGACTAAGCCACCCAGGTGCCCCTGAACGAAATCCACTATTGTATTTTCCGTGGCAAAGCTATCTTTGTAAGGGCGTGGAAAAGTGTCTTACCACTTACACTTTACACAAACAAGTCTCTTTCTCCCCCTCTCATTTTTGTAAAATTTAAATTTAGGGATGCCTACAACACCTTGTGAATTGTGCTTGCCAACTCACAGCTGAAGGATTGCTTATCAATGTTTTGTGGATACTTATGAAGGGTCTGCATTGCAGTTTGGTTAATGCTGGTCTTCCCCCGATATATGCATCAACTGCTCACAGATTTACATTTCCAAGCCTGCAGTATCAGGATGAAATCCCCAATTACGGTAAACGTGGTGGAAAGGAACCCGTATTTGTAGACCCTCAGATGCTTGTCTATTCTGGGTGCACCCTGCCCATTCTTACATCCAGGAATCAGGTCGGTGCAATGGTTACACAATCTTGACAGGTACGGAAGGCTCTGGCCTGGGGGGACGGGGGGTGATGGCACTGGGCTCGAGACATGCCAGGAGGTCATTATACAGAGCGGTGGATGTGTGAAAGTGAGGACAAAGTTTTCAGACACGTAAATGGTACAAGAGACACAAAGAATGTGCAGGCTTCCCTCTTTGCGGTGAGTTTTATGAGTAACATGGAGTCTTTTCCTTTGAAAGTCTTGGTGGCAATTTCAAGGGGGAATGTGCTGTGGATATGGATAGGAGGATGGGAATGAAAACTGAGTGCAAATATCAGCACAAGAGGTGGGAAGTGAAGCACCATCACCTTCCAGGTAGGCGCTGAATGTCTACCGGCAAAGGAGCTCCAAAGACGGATGAGGAAATGTAGACAAGTAGACAAAGTGAATCAGTAAGGAAAAGATTTTCCTCAAAGAACATCCCAGGCCCAGATGGCTTCCCTGCTGAATCCTACCAATTGTTTAAAGGGGAATTAACACCCATCCTTCACACTCTCTTTACAGAAATGAACTGCAGGGGACACTTCCCACTCGTTCAGTGAGGAGAATGGAACCCTGATACCAAAAGCTGATGAAGGCATCACCAGAAAACAGACCTACGGATTCATCTTTCTTATGAATATGGATGTAAAAGCCCTCAAAAAAAAAAAAAGCCAGGAAACCGAATCCAGAGACATATAAAAAGGATTATACACTATGACCAAGTGGGATTTATTCCAGGATGCAGGTTGGGTTTAATATTCAAAAGTCAAGAGTCGGACGCTCAACCGACTGAGCCACCCAGGCTCCCCTAAAAGTTTTTTTATTTTAGTAACATATTCTGAATACATATTTCTTATCAGATACAGGATTTGCAATACTCTTGATTTTGGCTCAGGTCGTGATCTCATGGTCCGTGAGTTTGAGCCCCACGTTGGGCTCTGTGCTGACAGCGTGGAGCCTGCTTGGGATTCTCTCTCTCTCTCTCTCTCTCTCTCTCTCTCTCTCTCTGCCCATTCGCCACTCATGCTATCTCTGTCTCTCTCAAAAATGAATAAACAAACTTAAAGAAAAAACTTTTAACAACTCAATAAAAGCTGAGTCCCCCAATAAAAATGGGCAAAGGATCGACATTTCTCCAAGGAAGAGATATGGCCCATAAGCACATGAGATGATGTTCAACATCATTACCATTCAGGGAAATGCATATCAAATATGGTACCTCTTTGCACCCACTAGGATGGCTCTACTAAAAAGACAGATGTGAATGAGTGTTGGTGAGACTACGTCCTTTATGCTGGTACCAATGCAGCCCCTTTTGGAAAGAAAGTGGAAGTTCCTCATATCGTTTAACCGAGTATCATATGGACCAGGTATCATACTACTAGGTATACACACAAGAGAAACGCTTACGTAGAATCCCACAAAAACTTGTACATCAGTATCTAAGGCACCTTTATGCATAATATCCAAAAAGGGGAGACAACCAAAATGCTCACCAAAAGATGACTGAATAAACCAAGTGCATCATATTAATACAATGGACCACTATTTGAAATTTTTTTGATGTTCATTTATGTTAGAGATAGAGAGAGACAGAGTGTGAGCAGGGGAGGGGCAGAGAGAGAGGGAGACACAGAATCTGAAGCAGCCTCCAGGCTCTGAGCTGTCAACACTGAGCCCAACGCGGGGCTCGAACTCACGGACCGTGAGATCATGACCTGAGCTGAAGTCGGACACTTAACTGACTGAACCACCAGGAGCCCTAATTTTTGTCCCCTTTCTTAGAAAAAAAAGCCTTTACAACCATTTTTCTCTTAAAATAGAACATTTCACCACATTATAGGTAAAGGGGAAAAATGAGGTCTTAAAAAAATGATCGAGTTTAACACAAAATACACATAAACTGGACAAATCTTTAAGTGTGAAATTCAGTAATATTTTATGGATGAATATACCTATGTTACTATCACTCTGTTCTGATGAAATATGTTTAGCGCATTGAAAAAGCGGAGAAAGCAGAGACAACATAGCATTCGCTCAGGATGCTTTCAGATGTGACATCCATGCATGGTTTTTAATAAAGAAGTTCTCCAGAAAACCATGAGTCATATTTCTAGAGGACTTTCATATAGGTAGATGCTTGGGAGGGACAGAGATAGCAGTGAGGGGAAAGGATATTCAGAGGTTCAGAAACGAATGGAAAACAGGCACTCCAGTGGGGTGTCTTCTGTGTGTTCAGAAAGCAGAGGATGGAATAAAAGAATATTTATATATAGGGGGTGCCTGGGTGGCTTACTTAGTCAGTTAAGCATCCGACTTCAGCTCAGGTCATGATCTCACGGTGGGTGGGTTCGAGCCCCGTGTCGGGCTCTGTGCTGACAGCTCAGAGCCTGGAGCCTGTGTCTCCCTCTCTCTCTGCCTGTCCCCTGCTTGCGCTCTGTCTCTCTCTCAAAAATAAACATACGTTAAAAAAATTTAAATAAAATATTTATATATAAATAGGGCATATTATTATACACATATATACACATACCTGTATACAGTATGTGTATATATATGTGTGTGTATGCGTGTGTGTATGTGTCTGTATATGGGGCACATCATTAATAAAAAAGAGGAATAGAGTCATCTAAACCATTATCAGGGTATTTTAGTAAAGAGTCAGGGTCATTCTGAATGATAGAAATTGTTACTCAATCCAAACTGGAAATATTTCCTCTTTCGAAAACTGTCCTCTCACTTCTGGTACAACTCTTAGTTACACTGGGTAGAATTGATGATGTTTTTCTAGGAGGCCAGGTCATACCTCTGTCTATACCAAAATGTGTGTCTTTTTTTTTTAAGTTTATTTATTTATATTTGAGGGACAGAGACAGAGAGCAAGGGAGGGGCAGATGGAAAGGGAGAGACAGAGAATCATAAGCAGGCTCTACACTACCAGCAGAGCCCAACATGGGGCTTGAACACACAACCCGTGAGATCATGACCTGAGCTGAAATCAACAGTCAGACGCTTAACCTCATGAGCCACCCAGGTGCCCTCAAAATGTATTTCTTTTTTGAAAAATGTTTAACATTTTTATTCATTTTTCAGAGGCAGAGTACAAGTGAGGGAGGGACAGAGAGAGAGGGAGACACAGAATCCAAAGCAGGCTCCAAGCTTTGAGCTGTCAGCACAGAGGCCGATCATGGGGCTCAAATCCACGAACCATGAGATCATGACACTTGACCCACTGAGCCCCCAGGCACCCTAAAATGCACTTCTTTATAATGCATTTATGCTACCCACCTGTTCATGACTGTTTCACAGGACATTTCACAAGACACAGCCTTCCCTCCGTAATATCTGAACCTATAATAAAAGCTGTAGTACTGAACGCAATGAATATAGTTCATCCAGTGTCATATTATTAACAGAATCACCAGAGCCTTGCGACTGATTTACCTGCATAAAGATTTTAGCTCATCCATATCTAATGGCCAAAGGATGGTTCCATGCAGTGTTCTAGAATATTTCTGATTCTTTTATACTGGGAAATGCACACTTCATTCAAAAAGCTATTGTGTTTTTTTTTTTTTTTAAATAAAAGATACACTGTCCTAAGCATTAGGCTCAACATACCTAAGCAACATGTTCCAATGTAATTTTATTTGAGAAATACATTTACATTGTTAAATCTACAAGACCGCTGCAGTATCTGAGTGAGATTTTTCTTCCCGAGAAATTGACTTTGAATCTGCACCTTGCATCTGCTAGGGTCATTTTCACAAAGCCAGTGACTTCTTGACATGTGATTGGGAAAAAATAGGAAGGTATCTTCAAGAATAGGGCACCCCGGGGTATCCCTGCTGCGGGCTAGGTATAGATGCGTACATTCCTTCCATACTTGTTGTAAAGGAGGTGTTCAGGCAAAAGGCAGAATAAACAAAAAGTGGTCTGCAGGCCAGATTCTTTTGGTCATGAAGCGTTTCCGCCTTAGGGGTCTTTATTTTTTTAAAAAAAAATTTTTTTTTAACGTTTATTTATTTTTGGGACAGAGAGAGAGAGCATGAACGGGGGAGGGGCAGAGAGAGAGGGAGACACAGAATCCGAAACAGGCTCCAGGCTCTGAGCCATCAGCCCAGAGCCCGACGCGGGGCTCAAACTCACGGACCGCGAGATCGTGACCTGGCTGAAGTCGGACGCTTAACCGACTGCGCCACCCAGGCGCCCCAACCTTAGGGGTCTTTAAATGTCCCCCTCAGGTTGCCTTTGGGAGATTTTTCCATTATGTGACTTGGAAGGACTAACTTCCTTGAATACACGAAGGGAAGGAAGTCAAGATACAGAAGAACTATGGAGGTATTTATCTTGTTAGGGATTGTTTAAAACCCATTTCTCTGACACAATCATCAGCAGGATCTGAATTCCCAGCCATGTCCAATCAAGCTAATGCATTCTGACCCTCAGGTTCAACGCTTCTCCTTGGAAAAGTTCCTACCTTTCTCCTGTACCCAAATGCCCATCACTGCTTTCCTTGTCAGTAGAAGGATGCCTGTGTCCCTCTTCCCAATAAAGACAGCAGCCACTTTACCTAAAACAACTGAAAAGAGTCAACCGTTCATGTTCATACGCTGGGTGAAATGACAAATTAAGAAAACCTGCAAAAGGAAGAATGTGTCTTCTTTTTGACTTAAAAATCAGAAAAGGACTCTGTTCTGAATGCAAACATTCCAAGGAAGGGACAGTTTTCAAGGGTTACCCCATGCAATTGTTAACTCAAGCTTACACAGTCCTCTGCAATCAGTTAAGCAGCAATTATTGTATTTACTTAATAGGTTCTTCAATCAAGTGTGTCCTAACACCTTGATTTCCAAGAATGGCGATGCACACGGATATAAAATTCCATCTTCCTTGAGGAAATCCTGAATCATTCTTAAAGGATCAAGTATATTCTCCGTAGAGTGGCACGGACTGGTCATAGTTAGGCTCATTTGAGATTAAAAGTGAAAAGTCTTTGGTTCTGATTTCTCTCAACCATGGTTTTCTTCACCCCTCAAAAAATCCGTTCATATCCTTGGGTGTCTACACTTGCCACAGACGTCTTATTCTTCCATGGACCCAGCAGCTTGCAACAGAAGGGACCTGTCTCCCTTGTTCATACTCATCCTCCTGGTTACAAAGTCTCCACCCCACGGCAATGCCTTCCAGATCTGCTCCCAGGGCCCTCTGAAGTCCCAAACCCAGAACTGTATTCTTAACATGATGCCTCTAACTTATTTGCTGAATGCACCAAATCAATGCAGTGGGCATTTTCAGCCACCTGAAAGGCAGGCAGAAGAGGAAAGTCCAAGCCAATGGTCACCAAGGGCAGAACAGGGCCATGAACTTGTCTACTCCCAGAGTTCAAGTTCCACACCAGCAATAACAAAGACCCGATTATGGTGTTTCCAAGTGGGTTATTAGGTGCATCGAAACCTACTGATGAAGACAACAGAAGGTGATGTATTTTTTTTCGGGGGAGGGAGGACATTTCTTGATTTTTCTATTTTGCATAAATTTTGGCACAGAGAAGAGGCAAGGCCAACCCTGCTTTGAGCAATGTACGCATCCTACGATTGTGTTATCTGCAGTATACACATCCGTCCACATCCCAGCCCATCTTAGAGAGTCACATGGGCAAGCAGTGCAGCAGGGAGACCCAGAGCTTGTTCCTTTCTACCACCGACTTTCAATAACCTGGTTTTGAGTGGTCCCACATAATTCCTCTCACCTCCAGATCCCATTTCTCGCCATTTTCTCCCATATTCCTTTACTTCTCCAATTTTATGTATATTTCTCTAAATGCAACACCTCACTTTTCCTCTCGATGCCCTGAACTTTTCACCGCATTTTTAAAAAATGTTTATTTTTGAGAGAAAGAGAGAGACAGGGTGTGAGCGGGAGGGGGCAGAGAGAGAGAATGAGACACAGAATCCGAAGCAGGCTCCAGGCTCCGCGCTGTCAGCACAGAGCCCGACGCGGGGCTTGAACTCACGCGAGATCACACGAGATCTCGCGAGATCATGACCTGAGCCGAAGTCTGACGCTCAACCGACTGAGCCACCCAGGCGCCCCTATGATTTTGTTTTCATGTGTATTTGTTTTTGAGGGAAACAGAGAGCAAGCACGAGCAGGGGAGGGGCAGAGAGAGAGGGAGACACAGAATGCGAAGCAGGCTCCAGGCTCCGAGCTGTCGGCACAGAGCCCCGCGCGGGGCTCGAACTCACACGAGATCACACGAGATCTCGCGAGATCATGACGTGAGCCAAAGTCGGACGTCCAACCAACCGACCCACCCAGGTGTCCCTATGTGGCATTTAAAATGCGGCTTAGCAATGCATGGTTTCTAAGACACAGAATGGCAACACTTCCAGTGGGAAATCAAATCAGGGCAAACCCATAAAGAGGGAGAATATAACGCGAGTTAGGAGGGCAGCAGCAAGACGAGGAGATCCTCAAAGTGGGCCAGATTATTGTTTCCCTTTATAGATAACGTGTATGAACTTTTGACTTGATCTTAAGATGGGTTCCATTTGTAATTTAAAACAAAATGCTTAAGGGACGCCTGGGTGGCTCAGTCGGTTAGGCATCCGACTCTGGATTTCAGCTCAGGTCATGATCTCACAGTCCGTGAGATCGAGGCCAGCAGTGCGCTCTGTGCTGACAGCACAGAGCCTACTTGGGATCCTCTCTCTTCCCCTGCTCCACCACCACCTGTCTCAAAATAAATAGACTTTAAAAAATTAAAATAAAAAGCAAACCAAAATCCTTAGTAAGAGAGAAAAACAAACCAAAGACAACAGAGTGTCTAAGAAAAAAAAAAAAAAATAAAACAGTGACATTAGCAAACAGCAACCAATAAACTCCCAAAAAAAGGAGATGTATTCTAGGTACAGCAGCTTAACATTTTCAGCAGAGGTGTCTAAGGCGTATTATAGGGACCCACCAAATTACCATGGATGTAAAATGCTCGTGCACAATGCACACAATATGTAATTCATACCATCGCTCTTTACAGGAATGTATCAATCCTTTGCCCCAGTGATTCCCAGGCTCCTTTTATGGAGTGGAATCAGACATAGAACACCAACGTATCAAATGGATGATGGCGAGAGTCCTCTGGCTGATGTCAAAGAGCTGCCTACAAATGCCACCCACCTACCCCGCATTTCAGCTGGAAATCGAGACCCCACAAAGGAGACGAGAACCATGAAGGCGGACACACCGTCATAGCAGGCATATGGCTCAAATCCTGTGAATTTTATTGATTTATTTTAATGTTTATTTACTGTTTTGAGAGAGGGAGAGACAGAGTGTGAGCAGGGGAGGGGAAGAGAGGGAGGGAAACACAGAATCTGCAGCAGGCTCCAGGCTCCAGGCTCCGAGCTGTCAGCACAGAGCCCGACGCAGGGCTTGAACTCTCGAACCGCGAGATCCTGACCTGAGCCACACTTGAGTGCCAGCAACTGAGCCACCCAGGCACCCCAAAGCGTGTGAATATTTGCTCTGCAAGTACACCGCCTTGACTTCAAACCATTTCTGTGTTATATTCAAAGCCATGATGTCACTGCGTGTGAATGAACTTACACAATTACTCACCTTAAAGACAACTTCAGGATAACCCCTACGCAACCTTCCCTGAGGCAACAATTTTACACCAGTTACAACACCTGAGAAACAAGCAGGTGTTTCTGATACTTTTTTGAATCCTTGAAAAAGTCAGTTATATAAATCTATGGGCAATGTTTCCTAAGACCGTAGAATACCTGTCAGGCGAGAAATCTGTTGAAGTCACCAACTGGCTTAGTGGCATGGACTCCATTATGGGCAGCACGCAGCAGATAGGCAACGAATGGGCAATACCAATCAATCCCACACCCAACTGGCCCTTATATAAATCATTAGATCTACAGCACCGAAGAGCTTTGCTGTGATCCATCGATGGTGCTGCTGGGGTGAATACCACCCTCACCGTGCACCATGATAACGAACGAGCAATCAAGACCCACTTGGAGGCACCTAACTGTAAGCATCGTAATCATAATTTTGTATCTAGATCAACTAACAAGCACATCTGACTTTTTTTGCGTAATTATAGAAGCTACATCGGTTTCCAAACTCATTCTGCAGTTTACCTGATTCATGCTTAATACAGACAGGAAAGCCTGGAGGTGGGATCTTAGTGGAAAAAGTGCAGAGTTGAGGCTTCTCTCAGCCCTGAGCTGGGAGCCCAGCACTGATCCCCACAAAGGGTATCGCTGGGAGTCAACCCTTCACCCTTCACCTCTACATGTCCTTTTCTTGTAAGTAAAGTAAGCAAACCCATCCAATGGGCGTGGTGAGGATTTAGTGAGCAACGACAGCCATCCATGGCTGGCCAGCCACAGGTTCTCGATGAGTGGGTACTAAAGCATAGAAGTCAGACTGTTGTAAAGCAAAAATAATTTAAAGCATGCATGAGACTTCAAATTGCAGGTAGTGATCCCCAAAAGGGAGTGATACCGTGGGAGGTAAATTCAAATGAATGTTTAAATGGTGGGACAATGAACTAATTCAAGATGTAAAGGCAAAGTGGAGACAATGAATGAGTGAATAGAGAGGTTAAGAGCCACAAATAAATAAATTCCGGGTATTTCCATCAGAAGGCATTCGTCAGGAGCTTCTCTTTTATGTCTAAGGTCTTTGGACGCTTGTCATGAAAAAATAAATAAATAAGAGGCAGATGTGATGGAACTCAAGTCTTGGATATGTATGCCTTCCTAATGACCAAGGTGCAGAGCAGAAGAGGAGATATGGTTATAAAAGAGCATCTTTTTGGAAAATAAATGGAAGACGAGTCCAATGACTAGACTTCATGCAGACATAAATAATGACCTTCCAGTTCTGATGATACGTACCAGTTTGCCAGGCTTCATTCCAGTGTATCAATAGCATATTAACAGCTCTCAACGCATCCTGGACTAGATAACAAGTTATATGGCCAATGGCTGGCAAGACTGTGCCACACAGTCATGAGTAAAGAAAACATCCATATTCCAAAACACAAGTGTCTTCTAATCATTATTTTTTTTTTTAATTAAGGTTCAGGTTAGAGGGCGGCATTTGATACATACTAGTGATTACATTGTTTCGCCAGCTGCGATTACACGTGTAGAGCAACATTGATATTCATATGTTGTCCACAGGTATTAGTGAGAATGGAAATTATAAGGTGATTCGGTGTCCTTGTTGCAACTACTGGGCTATGAGATTTCACACCTAAAGCCTCATGCTGAAATCTGTGTTCGTTCCATGCACGGCCTCCTGTGTATACCGTAATTCCTGTTGTCCAACCCTCCTCCTTTGGGTGGGGAAACAGCATTTATTACTCCATAAAAACAACACTATCAAACAATATTTTTCCAATTTCTTAGACAGAAAAAGAGCACTTATGCACTAATGGCTTCTTTGAAGAGGAAACTCAATATTTCCACGTTTTGCGAAAAACATATCTCTCCGTATCAAAAGCACTAATTAGAACGTTCGTCCCCACGCACGGTTGTGCCGCTTTATCGGATCATCTTTTTAAATATCCGGACGGCAATGGTTTAAAAATATTTCTCAACACCGAAAATAGCCGGCTTCCTGCAAGCTAAAAGGAAGGGTCCCTTAACAGTTTTGAAGAGGGTCGGGAAGAAACGCAAGATCCGTGGTGAAGACAGATAAACTAAGTCGCATTTCAGAATCTCTAGCACTCTGTATAATCGGCCAAGCTGGCACGGTTCACCCCAGCAAATAAAAGGGGGTCTGTGGCCTTCGCAGCGTCTCCACAGTAGCTCATTCGTGCACTGTAAATAGACCGGCACAGAGATGCTAAATTGATTCTTTGATTTCTCTGTCGCCCACTACAGCTCTCTGTTTTGCCACCGCGAGTTCTTTTCTAACTCTCGGGAGCAAAACGTGGACTTAATGTCTTTCAACGGGAAATATTTTAGAAGCAAACTTTTGTCTTTTGCTTAAAAGATCCGTATGTATACATGTATGAATGTGTACATATGTGTGTGCATACGTACATGCATATATAAATATATATACACATTTACATGTGTATATATAGTGTGTGTGTGTGTGTGTGTGTGTGCATAATCCCACAGCATTTCCCAGATCTGCACATAATTTCACAAACATGCCAAACTGATAAGGGGTCACCATGTAAATGGAGCTACATCCCACAGCTGGGCTTCAGAGGGGGAGAAAATCGATTTCCTTTCAAATCTAACGTTTTAAGGAACATCAACGCGTCATGCACCCAAGAGAACATTCTGTTACTCCACGGAAGCAAAAGCTTGTTCAATGGGCACTGCTTCATTCAGAAAACAGAGACCAGGGTTCCGTGCTCGGTCTGATGATGCTACAATGCCCTCTTCGAAAAGACTATATGCACTGTGCTGACACGTTGTATCCTCCCTCCACCTCTATGTCAGAATGGACCTTTTGTAAGAGACCAAGAAACACGATTTCCTGTTTCAAGGACTAGCGGCAGAAGCAACTACCCAGAAACGGCTGAAAAAATGTTCAGAAATGCAGGCACTCATGGGGATGTGATGTTAACTACAATGATTCTACAAGGACCTGGCTCAGAGGACCTATGAAAACAGAAAACGAAATAAAATCATAAAACGAGAGGGTTCTTGAAGCTAATGATTTTTATTTTCTTTCATGTGCAAAAACCAACCGGGAATTTTGAGGACTTTATCAAAGCTCCAAAAGGCTCAACTTTGCAAACATCTGTGGGTGATTTGCATTTGTAAACTACAAATGCATTTCTACCACTCTCCACCCCGCCACCCTCCCAGCTCCAGGGGTCTTTCCTAGGTGAATGTTTTCACATGTAAATGAAACAAAATGCTCAAAATAACATGAAAACATCAAGGTGAAAATAAAATATTCTTGGTAATATTTGTCCATTTGGAGAGAACATTTTCAGCCACAGATTTTGTTCGGCAGAGCTCCATTTACGCGCTCTATTGTCTTAAAAACAAACGTTTTCATGTACGCCTAGGAATATTAGTCATGAAATGTACAACGGTAGACAAAACTACAAAAGAAGATAAATCTCAAAATAGAGCCCACCCCAAACATCTATTTTTCCAAGCCCCCAGTGGGGAAAAGGAAATAAACAGCAAAACCATGGAGAGCTCTTACTGGTGGATTTCCATGCCTCACCCTTTACGGTAAATCAGAAACTGTTGCAAAATTCAAGTGAGAGCCAAGCTCCATTGTGTGCAAATACAACAGTCATTGTAACCCCGCCAAAGAGGCACAACGCTCACAGATGATCAGTTAAGGAATTAGGTGAAAGATTTTCCAGCCCCCAAGCTAAAGATGAGTAAAGAAACCTACTCTCTACGGCCCTCCATCGTCACTGCTTCCCGAAGGATCACCCATCAGCAAATGAGTTCCCTCTACAGGGCTGTGATGCCCAAAAAGTACTCATTTGGCCCAAAGATAGAAATGCGCTTGAGTAACATTTCATTTTAATTTGGGACCTTGGAGTCTGCCTTTGTTGGGAGGAAGGATAGGGGTTCCCCAAAATACAATTCAACGATGAAAAGCTGCATGCCGGAAAAAGACGACCAAACCTCTCCTGCAGCGAGCCCAGGGAAATAGAACCTTCCAAGGATCGGAGTAACACAGTGCAGATCAGCTACTTCCCACACAGTAAAAAGCACCACTTTGTCACCGCCCCTTGCACATTTACCCGATGCCATCACTCACCTAGAATTCCCAGCCGGTAGTTAATGGTGATCACAATGACATTGCCGTAGCTGGCCAGCACACTGCCGTCTATCATATTCCCAGTGCCCTCCATGTAAGACCCGCCGTGGATATAGACCATGACCGGCTTCTTACTGTTCTGATCATGGATGTCTGGAAAAAGAAAGTCAAGTAAGGAAATAGAATAAAAAAAAAAAAATCACACTGATGAACGGATACTATGCAACAGACAAAGGGCACGGATTATTATGCTCTTCCTTCTTTGGACTGGAATCAACCATGCATCTATGTGGAATTACATACACCGTGGTAAGACTGCCTAAGAAAACTGCTCAATGTTATCATTTTTTCTAGTCACAGAAATGGTATTTTTGAGAAGCATACGGACATCTGAAGTAATATGAATGCCTATGTACATTTCTGTATCTACCTAAAACACTAGAAACTAGAAGATTTTGATGAAATGCTTACTTCCTAAACAGTGCTCAACTCCTAAAAGGTGACTTATTCAAGAAGCACACGGCGTAATAAGTTTCATCATCTCGGGAAGTGTGCAATCTGCTTCAAAAAGATCATTTGTTTTTACCTCTCTATTCAGAGATGAGCCTACAGATGCATTTTTAACTGAAACATGAGAATACATGAGAACCAGTGAGGCTGAATGTAGCAAACTCCAAGTAAACGGTTAAAAATTATCAACAGAACAGAAACGTGTAAAACCGAAAACAGGGCAAAACAAGATGTCCGAGCAAAGGTCTTTGTTCTAGTTTGCTGACTGCGATAAATATCTCAACATATTTAAGTAACAAAAATGAAAGGGGTGCCTGGGTGGCTCAGTGGGCTCAGCATCCGACTTTGGCTCAGGTCATGAATTCAAGGTTCACGAGTTTGAGCCCCGCGTAGGGTTCTGTGCTGACAGCTCAGAGCCTAGAGCCTGCTTCGGATTCTGTGTCTCATTCTATTTCTGCCCCTCCTCCACTCATGCTCTGTCTCCTCTGTCTCTGTCTCTCTCTAAGAATAAACATTAAAAAAAAAAAAAAATGGAAACAGATGTAATAGAAATGACACAAGACTCCAACCTCAACATGAAATGATGGACATGCAATCTATTTTCAGAGGGATATGAACCCCAGTTGAGATTTGCAACCACTGGGCACCCTTGGTAATGACTTTGTGGCTTTATTTCATAATGATGTAAAACCAGTGTTTCACAATGGTCTGTGAGGACAGGAATTCAGAGACCATCTGTCCATTTGTGGAGCCTGCTTTGTGAACAGGTATTGATTAAATCACCTTTTAAAATCGGTCCTTAAGTTTACATTTAATGTATCACACTGATTCTTTTTACAATTATTTCTGAGTATCTCTCTACATGTATCCATAGATATATACACATAGGTGTGTGTAAATAATGTATATATCTGTCTGTCATCAAAAGAAACCCAAATGTATCCAATGTACATTTATTGTCACCTTTTTTTCAGTCAAGTGTTTTTTCTCCTCCTTCAGCAAGACGCTTTTGATATCTCAAGAAAGGAATTTTAAGGAAATGAATCACTATCATTTGGATGAGGGGGGTGCTAATAAAATGAATTCTGATCACAATCTCAAAATGAGTTCATTGGGTGCCTCAGGAAGGCGGCTCGAGAAACCCACTGGTCACAGTCAAATACAGAAAAAAAGTGTCATGCTCCCATGTCCCTGCAGATCCTGAAGAGATAGCAGAAGAACCGATCTTGTTCATCAAGCGCTACGTGGAATTCTGAAACACACGGGTGTTTGGAGAGGTGTTGGGTTTTGAACCACGTACTCCTGTGTCTGGCTCCCGATTTGCTGGTTTTCCTCTTATTTCTTTTAGCAGGTGCAGGCTGTTGGGCGGTCCACTGTGGAACAGGACGTGGTAGAGACTTTGAAGGCTACTTGAAGGGGTTTTCTCAGAGAAAATGCTAGGTTAACATCTCTAAGCTTTCCAAAGGCATAGAACAAGGTTCTCGTGAACTTGAAGAGGAATAAATAACGAATGCCCTGTTAATTCAAAGTAAAAAAATATATATCACAGGGTGTTGGTATTCAGTGACTAGGGGGCATTTTAAGGGGAATAAAGTTGCATTTCGAGCATTGGGAAAACAGATCCTAAGAATCAAAAATGCTCTAATAAGAGATGCAGAGTAAGAGGAAATTATATCCCTGGCTGGTGTAAGAGAACCCAAAAAAAAAAAAAAAAAGTTTTGGGTTTTGTTTTAATACATTTTCTTTTTGTTTCTTTTTAGATGATCCGATAGAATCTTTTTAAATTAAAACAAAATTTTGTTTCAATACATTTCTTTTTTCATTTTACATGATCTAATAGAATCTTTTTAAATTTTTAAATTATTTTGTTTTAATACATTTGTTTTTTTTTCTTTTTACATGATCTAATAGAATCTTTTTAATTTTTTTTGTTTTAATACATTTCTTTTTTTTCTTTTTACATGATCTAATAGAATCTTTTTAAATTAAAAAAATTTTAATACATTTCTTCTTTTTATTTTTACACAATCTAATAGAATCTTTTTAAATTTTTAAATTTTTTTGTTTTAATACATTCCTTTTTTTCTTTTTACATGATCTAATAGAATCTTTTTAA
>NW_024412465.1:3038563-3070531 GCF_014898765.1 Herpailurus yagouaroundi | reverse complement strand
CTTTTTTTCTTTTTACATGATCTAATAGAATCTTTTTAAATTAAAAAAATTTTAATACATTTCTTTTCATTTTTACACGATCTAATAGAATCTTTTTAAATTTTTAAATTTTTTGTTTTAATACATTTCTTTTTCTTTTTACATGATCTAATAGAATCTTTTTAAATTAAAAAAATTTTGTTTTAATACATTTCTTTTTTTTTCTTTTTACACGATCTAATAGAATCTTTTTAAATTTTTAATTTTTTTGTTTTAATACATTTCTTTTTTTTTCTTTTTACATGATCTAATACAATCTTTTTAAATTTTTATTAATACGTTTTTGGATTCAGATAAAATGGCAGGCGTTCTGGGGCCCGCCACAACAGAGAGGCCGGCGTGCGAGTCAGGTGTGGGATGAGCTATTCTAAGGCCATCGGAAAAGATCTTGCGGAAGAGATCTTGCGAAGAGAGGTAGGGACAGCCCTAGAAACACACGGGAGTTACAACAATAATTAAATAATAACAATGTTAAGACAAGAGCAGGTGTGAAACCAGCATTGGACCCACTTCTTGGACCCAAGTTGATTAAACGGCACCACCAGGGACTCCTTGCTGTCACCATCCGCTTCTGTGCCTCGAATTGTGTTTCCCCCCAAAACCCAAATGTTCCTCAAGGGCCTTTGCCCTGTAAGGCAAATGCACAGAGGTCCGTGCACTTTCCTACTTGGACGGCAGAAAGGGAGTCTCCCTGGCAGCTTATTTGGGACTTTCTGTCTTGTCTCTTTGACACTATTTGTTCTGCTGAAGGCACAGGTACAGTGTGGTCCTGGTTGTTAGAGACCGCTCTCTTCCAGAGTTTAAAAAGCATCAGTTTAGTTCCAGTGGCTGATCTGTCCAGCAACTTGGGATCCTTCAAGAAACAACTTTCCACGGCAACCAAACATTTTTTTTGGGGGGGGGGGGGGGGGGGGAACAAAAAAGTTTTCAAAACAGCCTTGGTGTTGGAAAGTTAAAGATAGACACGTAGGTTTTTGACCTTTTCATTTTTCACATCTTTGCCATTCCTGCTTCCTACCCCCCAACCCCACCCCCCTTTAAATGCTGCTAAAAGGCAGGCAGCAGAGAAATGAGATCTTGTTAAAACACTTTGTCATGTATTTCACTGTGAGCCAGAGAAGATTCTTTGAAACTTAACTGTGAATCCGGATATTTAAAAAAAAAAAAAAAAAGAAAGAAAAAGAAAAAGAAAAAGAAACAACCAAAACCAGAAATGCCAGACACCCAAAAAGTTCTACGAAGGTGTCTCACAGAGTTTGGCAGCTCGTAAAAGGAATTAAGAAAACCAAATCTCCAAAATACAATATTAACTTACAAATAACTTTGGAAGGAAGAAAAGAAAGTATACATGCATGTGCTAAAATTTCATTTTCTCTTCTTATGACCAAGCCAAAAAAAGGGGGGAAAAAAAGGAAAAAGGAAAAGAAAAACATACGATGCCTTGTAAATAACATTTTTTTTATTAACTCACTTCATATTTAGAAACGTTTATACTTCTTATGGGTGGTTTGCATTCAGCGACAGGGTCATTGAGATTCAAAAGCACAGTGGTTTCCAAACAAGAAGAAAATAAAAAAGCACACAAAAGTGTACTCGTTTCAGAGAAGGGGAGGAAAAAGAGGTTGAAATAAAAAAAAAATAGAGAGAGAGATATAAAATCATGCATCAGGGTCGAGCTTTGAAAAAACAAAAAATACCTTCGTCTTCAGGACGATCATTACTGGTTATATCATCTGCGTTTTTCTTTGTGTTGGCTCCTGGGGTCATAATGAGAAGGAAAATAAAGGGAAAAAAAAAAAAGAGAATTCAAAAACAACAGGTTTGCAAAAAAACCAGAAGAGAGATACTACCCAGTAAAAGAAAAAAAAAAATGTTACACAAAAAGTTGAAATTTGTTACATTTGGATTTCAAAAAAAATGAGGTAGGGGGTCGATGCAAAATGCATAAAAA
Source organism: Herpailurus yagouaroundi (assembly GCF_014898765.1). NCBI lineage: Eukaryota > Metazoa > Chordata > Mammalia > Carnivora > Felidae > Herpailurus > Herpailurus yagouaroundi. The sequence goes on along the minus strand of NW_024412465.1, from coordinate 3,068,541 downwards.
CATAAAGATGTCAAGAAGAACAAATTCAAAATGTTACTTGCGAAAAATATTCTCTATCCTGTGAAAATGCAGTTTGGGGGGTTATAATGATAGTACTGCAAAAAAAATAAAAAGGAAAAAAAAAGAGCTAATGTGAGTTTGAAAAAAAGAAAATTAAATTATTAAGAAAGATTTTCCACATTCTCAGAAGAAATGCACATGAAGTATTCAATGTCCCTCTAATTTTAACATATTATAATCTACATAAATTCATGAAATGTCACCGATACACCTTGGTTATAAAATTCCATAATGGAAGAAGAAACACATTTATGCAATAAACACAGAAGGACTTTCAATAAAATACTTAAAATTGACATTAGTTCCATGCAGATGAACTTAAAACACAGCGTTTCAAATACAAATCAGAAATGTCAGTTGATTTATTAATTTGAATCATGAAATTCACCTCTCACCAGTGTCTAGAGAACTACTCAATATTTGCTCCTGTTTAGTATAAAAACAAACACAACAACAAAACCAGCATTTTCAATCAGGATTTCTTAAGTTAAAACATTATCAATCATGTTCTCTCTGACTGAAACACTTATTAAATATTACTTCAACGTTATCACTCATTGAATTTAAGATAAGTATATAATAAAGTCACCTACCTTGATGACCTGAAATTTAAACCAGATAAGAATGTCCATGTAGACAAAATATGGCGGGCGGCGGGTGGGGGTGGGGGGTCCCTCCCTCAACTACACCACAAACACTCTCTTCCATATTCGGGATGAAGTGCACCATTTTCCCTTTTATATTTTCCAGATACAAGATGACAAAACATTTAATAATGCTTGAATTGTTCGGTTAATTAGCTCAATTGTCTTCTTTTCATAGATAGACACAATCAGGACATGCATATTCCAGATCCACTAGCTGCAAAAAGGTCTGAACCACATCCTTCTAGAAGTTCTAAGTAACTCAAAAGAACTGAGCATGTTGTGAAGCCAAAATGTGAAACTGTGGTGTTTTTGTAGTCAGAGAAGGCTTGCATATTTTCTATTTTATGTGGTTTAACACCTTTTAATGAGCACACCTAGGTGGGTGGGAAATCTGATTTGTTGGTTTTTGAGGCTTAAATATCCCCACTGTCAATAATTTCAAGCTACCAACACAAGGTCGTTGAAGACAGCTGCAGAGAGGTGCCTGGGACCCCTAGAAACTCCAGCCTAATTCCACCCTCATCCACCTAAAATTAGAGTCAAGTCTTATAGAAACCACCTCTCCTTACAAAACTTTCATTTCTGGTCCCTTAGAAAGTATCCTGATGCTGATATCCCAATCTATTATAGTCATTACCTTGATATCAACATCTATTTATTGCCCACAATCCTACTGCATTTGAATATCTAAAAAGGGGCACCCTGGGGCGCCTGGGTGGCTCAGTCGGTTGAGTGTCTGACTTCAGCTCAGGTCACCATCTCGCGGTCCGTGAGTTTGAGCCCTGCGTCGGGCTCTGGGCTGATGGCTCGGAGCCTGGAGCCTGTTTCCGATTCTGTGTCTCCCTCTCTCTCTGCCCCTCCCCCGTTCATGCTGTGTCTCTCTCTGTCTCAAAAATAAATAAACGTTAAAAAAAAAAAATTAAAAAAAATAAAAATAAAAAGGGGCACCTGGTTGGCTCAATCGGTCCAACTCTTGATTTCAGCTCAGGTCATGACCTTGTGGTTCCTCAGATCAAGCCCCACATCAGGATCGGCGTTGACAGCTCAGGGCCGGCTTGGGATTCTCTGTCTCCTTCTCTCTCTCTGTCCCTCTTCTGCTCATGCGTGTGCATGAAATCTCTCTCAAAGTAAACAAACTTTTAAAAAATAAATGAATAAATACCTAAAAGAACTTTAAAAAATCAAATTAGCTTGACTGTCTTTGGGTTGTGTTTGTCGGGGTTTATCAGTATAGAACCTATTTCAAAGTGAACTCATGGACTGAATTTATGACAAAACTATGTAGAAGCTTATAAGGGATACCCTTGTCAGAGAAGCATGCTACGGGAGTGATCCACAAATCTGTGTTACAAGTCCTCTCCTCATTTCTGGAAGAAAAAAATTTGCATTCCTCCATGTAAGAAGATTTTGTAAGTAAAGTGTGAGTGACCTGAAACACATCGCAGGCTGGATGAGAGGCAATGGTTAGGGAACCTTCCCCAACAAAGAGAGGAAAATTCTAAAGACTACCAATGCTTTTGCAATTTTGATAACATAGTTCCAAGGCTGATTAAGTAGCAATCCAGGGTAATCTACTGCCTCTTTGATTCTTTACCAAACTTTCTGGTTAACCAAAGTGTGATTTTTAAGAGCTTTACTGAAGCATGATTTACATCCCATAAAATCAACTCATCACAGTGTAAGATTTGATGATTTTTTTTTTAACGGAGTTGTGGCAACTATCAGCATAATCCAATTTTAGAACATTTGCATCAACCCAGAAAGACTGTGTTCTAATTATAGGTGCCATGTTCCTAGCCTCCGTCTCATTAACCTACTTTCTGTCTTTCTACATTTGCCATCTCGGGGCGTGTTGTATAAAGGAATTCGTATAATGCCCAGTCTTTTGTGTCTAAAGCAGACACTCTCACTTAGCGTGTTTTCAAAGTCATTTATGCTGTAGCATGGATCAGTACTTGATTCTTTTATATGGATGAATAATATTCCACTGTATGGATAGATCGAATTTTGTTTTTCCATTCATCTGTTGGTGGCCACTTGTACTGTTTCCACGTGGTGGCTATCAGAACGCTGCTCGGAACATGTGGGCACAATATTTACATTAGGATATAGGTGTTTCTTTCTGTTGGGTAGATATCTGGGAGTGGAACTGCTATTTTATATGGGAAATTGATGTTTAATTTTTTTTTAACTGTTTTAATGTTTATTTATTTATTTATTTATTTATTTGAGAGAGAGGGAGAGGGTGAATGGGGAAGGGGCAGAGAGAGGAGACACAGAACCCGAAGCGGGCTCCAGGCTCTGAGCTGCCAGCACAGAGACCGATGCAGGGCTCGAACTCACAAACCATTAGATCATGACCCAAGCTGAAGTCGGACGCTTAACCAACTGAGCCATCCAGAAGCCCCCCAAGCGTAACATTTAAAATAACTAGAAAGAGTACATGCAAGAAAATGCAAAATTGAGAACTTGCAACATGTGGAAATTACAAGGAGTCTCTGTCTCTCACGGTCTCCAAAAATAAATAAATGTTAGAATGTTTTCTTTACATTGGGTTCTGTGTCCCCTATTATTGAATTGTTAAGTGTTCTTTATTTTTTTTTTTAATTTTTTTACATTTATTTTTGATAGAGACAGAGTACAAGTGGGGGAGGGGCAGAGTGAGAAGGAGACATAGAATTTGAAGCAGACTCCAGGCTCTAAGCTGTCAGCACAGAGCCCGACATGGGGCTTGAACTCATGAACCATGAGATCGTGACCTGAGCCAAAGTTGGATGCTTAACCGACTGAACCACCAGGTGCCCCTACATTTTTTAGATACAAGTCTTTTTCCAGAAATATGATCTGCAAATCTTTTCTCCCAGTCTGTGTGGCTTCTCTTTCAGTTTTCTCAGGGGTGTCTTTTGAAGTGCAAACATTTGTTTTTAATTGTGATGAGGTCGATTTTGTCCATTTTCTTTCAAAGCTTGTTGCTTTGGAGATCATATTTGAGAAATCCTTGCCCAAGCCAAGATCCTGAAGATTTTCTCTCATGTTTTTCCCTCAATGCTAACCAGTTGTCATTCTTCACCTTTTAAGTGTCTGAGTTACTTTCAGTGTATGATATGAGGTTAGGGTTGACATTCATTGTTTGCGTCTGAGTATCTCACTGTTTTAGGACCATTGATTGAAACGCTAACGTTCCCTCGTTAAATTCTTGAGACAATATTGCTGAAGCCAGTTGACTATAAATGCCAGGACTCTATTTATTCCTGGACTCTTTTAATTATATTCCATCCTGCGTGTCCATCCCCATGAGTCCCTACCTGTCCGGAAGACTATAGCTTTATGGTACGCTTTAAAATGGGGAAGGAGTGGGGCACCTGGGTGGCTCAGTCGGTTAAGTGTCCGACTTCAGCCAGGTCACGATCTCGCGGTCCATGAGTTCAAGCCCCCCGTCGGGCTCTGTGCTGACAGCTCAGAGCCTGGAGCCCGTTTCAGATTCTGTGTCTCCCTCTCTCTCTGCCCCTCCCCTGTTCACGCTCTGTCTTTCTCTGTCTCAAAAATAAATAAACGTTAAAAATTTTTTTTAAAAAATAAATAAATAAATAAAATGGGGAAGGAGAAGCCAGCCAACTTTATTCTGCTTTGTGAAGATAATCTGCTCATTGTAGATCCTCTGCCTTTACACACAAATTTTCAAATGAGCTTGTCAACTGAAGAAAAAAAAAATCACCCACCGAGATTTTGACAGAACTTATTTGCCAAACTGCAATTTTGAATTAATTTCATATAGTACAGTACGACCCAGAAACGTCATTAGGTATCACCTTTAATGTTCAATGTGTACTTAATGTTTCACCTTTTTGTTCATGTTTAGTAAGTTGTTGCTGCATTTTTCTTTGCAAATATAGCTGATTAAATGTGCTTTAAAAAAAACAATGGAGTTATCCTGAATATCTAATTTAGTTAGAATCGTGAGCTATGGGAAAAAGATTCTGGTGGGATTCATTCTGCAGCAAACCCATCTTGCACAAGCCAAAAAAAAAAAAGGCATTTCCAAATCCATACACGCCATGAGGTTTTTTTTCCACCCACTCCATGTCTATACCATCGTCCAAGTGCCAGAGAAGTATTCCTTTACATCTAATAATTAGGCCCTCTAGGAAACCTCCACGGGGAAATAGCTCTAAGTATTAAAGGGAATATTTAAGCAACTTCAAACAAATGCATAGCTGTTCCATTATTAAAATTTAAGTATGATTTTATAAATAAAATATCTCAATGTCGCTGGTCCTTGAAGGGTGTCCATCATTTTTTATACCTGTGCTTCTGATGTGCGCTTATTACGGTTTATCGGCATCATTTTCAAAAGTAAAACTATTTAAAAGAGTACTCTGTATCCTAAATGGAGAGGAACTACTTTGTAGAGAATTCAGAAAAGGTAGAGCATGGTAAAGGAAAGGAAAATCAATGAAAATCCTCGAGATGGTGATTTTAACATTTCAAGGCAAGAAAATAATTTCATAATTCCTCTTTTTATTATCCATTACCTTTGTAGCCAGTTACGTACGGAAATCCTCAAACACAGTCATCAGACAGTGTGAGATGATCCCGTCATTTATGCAAGAACGTAACGAAATGATAGAATATGGAAAACCTTTAAAGTATTGTTTTCAAAATGAGATATCATATTAAATATGTATTTATTAGTTCACATTGTTTTGGGTCTCTTAACAGTGCAAATTCCAAGCAGAAGGTAGACTTGTTTTCTTAAATACAAAAAGAGTGTGTCTTAGCCAAAAGCATTATTTTCATCACACGGGAAGTTGTGTAATGGGCTACAGGGGACATTAATGCTTTTCCCGGACATCACACACGTGTGTGATTGATCGCTTTGTCCCTCGGCCACAGAGGAACGCTTCTTTAATCTTCTAATTTAGTAATGGGCTCATTTCATCAATAATAAGCTGAATGGGATCTGATCCATGAGAGAGTGCCCATGCCTCATCACTTAACTCACTGGTAAACCCATTCCTTCTAAAGACAGGTATGGATGCTTTAAAGATGCCAGCCTTGGCCGCCAGTGGGTACCACGAATAAATACTCCACACATACATCTTTTTTTTTTTTTTAATTTTTTTTCAACGTTTATTTATTTTGGGGACAGAGAGAGACAGAGCATGAACGGGGGAGGAGCAGAGAGAGAGGGAGACACAGAATCGGAAACAGGCTCCAGGCTCTGAGCCATCAGCCCAGAGCCCGACGCGGGGCTCGAACTCACGGAGCGCGAGATCGTGACCTGGCTGAAGTCGGACGCTTAACCGACTGCACCACCCAGGCGCCCCTCCACACATACATCTTAATATATGCTCTCACCCTTACTGGAACATCGATGTGAAGGATAACACGAAACACTTCATTCAGAGGGTTTCATCCAAAGCATATGTACCTTGAAAAATGGGGTCCCCACAGATGAGTTCACTTTCTGCATCTGAAGGAATCAACATAGTTGATCTTCATCCCCCCCCCCCCCCCCGCCTGGAATCATAACATCTGAACCAGATCGAGTTGCACTCAGGGAAAATACAGGCAAGGATGGGGAGCCTGTCTAATTAATACAGCCTTCAATGAACAGGCTTCCTGACATCTGCATTTAGAATTTCTGTTCATTCTATGCCTTGGTGACACAGGACAGGAGGGTGATACGGGACAGGGTCGACTATGGGAAATCAAGAGCATTCCTTTTTTTTTTCTTTTAATGTATTTATTTATTTTGAGAGAGAGAGCATTAGTGGGGGAGCAGCAGAGACACAGGGAGGCAAAGAATCCCAAGCAGCCTCCCCACTGTCAATGCAGAGCCTGACGCAGGGCTCAATCTCCTGAACCGTGAGATCATGACCTGAGCCGAAACCAAGAGTGGGACACTTAACCAACTGAGCCACCCAGGTGCCCCAAGGGCATTCCTTTTTAATGTGGAAGGAGGATTCTTGGTGATCAAAAGCCTTAGGAAACAGAACATATGGAAGCCGGTGGATTTCTCTGAAGTCATCGGCAGACGTCTATTTTGAACCAATTTGTGATGGCATCCCCAAGTTTGAAGCCTTCTGCTCCAAGACATATGAAGAGATATGGAATTGCTGACTTACTGGGTGTGGTCTTGAGGTCAAATACCTAGGATTCATCCCACAGACATTTATTATGTGACTTACACGTGCTTGAGATTTTCCTAATCGTTGTGAAATGTTCTGCCAATCAACTTATCCTGCGTTGTCCATGTATCTGTGACTACGGTAAAACCAAAGTCTAATTCTTTGTAATTTTCTACCAGTTTCAAAATGCCTCACTGTAATAGTGAAAATAATAGGAGGGTTTTTGTTTTTTGCATGTATTTTTTGCATACTTGCTCTGATTGGCTTGGGAAGACAGATTGAGAGAAATATGAATAATAATTTGTTCTTTCTTTTGGAATTAGGAAGAATTCTTTTCACACTTTCTTTGGTTGGAATCAAAATAAACCTAAAAGTACATAGGTCCCTGATATATGTTTGTGCTTTTTATTAAAATCTCAAGGCACTGCATAGCTTCACATAAACATTTTTTTGTTGTTGTGAATTCAGTTATTGAAGTGTTTCTGTTCTTGGGAATAAAACACAAATCCTATTAGATTTACAGGAGTCTCTCCTTTTTATTAAAACGTTCAGCTGATAGGATATATTACCTCCTCACACAATCTCTGTGAGCTTGAGATTAAATCACAATGCATTTAAAAGCTGGAACTAATTTAATATTGAATTATGCTGGATGCTTTTCCTGCACCTGTATGTAGAAAACTCATGTTGAAAATGAAATTGGCTTTTATTTGCCCTAAGATACCTCCAGAAATGTTGTATTAAAAAATGATAGGGGCGCCTGGGTGGCGCAGTCGGTTAAGCGTCCAACTTCAGCCAGGTCACGATCTCGCGGTCCGTGAGTTCGAGCCCCGCGTCAGTCTCTGGGCTGATGGCTCAGAGCCTGGAGCCTGCTTCCCATTCTGTGTCTCCCTCTCACTCTGCCCCTCCCCCGTTCATGCTCTGTCTCTCTCTGTCTTAAAAATAAATAAACGTTGAAAAAAAAATGATAAACCTCTGTAGATATGTATATAGGTATACATATTCATTTTCCTTGCCAAGAGATTCTGGAAGATTTTGACCCCATGGGCATCGTTTTAACTCTGATGAAAACCTTCTTTCCGTAGTCAGAACACAGACTACTGGCAACTGGGTGGTTCTCTATGCCAGGAGACTTTTCGGTTGTGGCATTGGAATTACAGAGAGCTGGGACCTTTGGCATTTCGTCCCCTTGCATTCTACATAGAGGAAGAGTCGCTTGTCCAGCATCACCAATAAAATCTGTCCAGTTACCTTTGGGTTTCCCTGTGTCTGACTTGGGGACTATTGCACAATCTTCCCCTAAAAATGAAATTTGTTTGGACTCATGCAAAATCCTCCCTACTCTGCAATTCCTGAATCTGTAGTGCCAGGAGATCCTTAACTGAATGTCCCCAAAGAAGGCTCTCAAACTATTTTTAAGAATCACAAGTCACTGAAGCCTTTGGAAAGCAGGATGATATCTTACTGCAGATGACGACTTTTGCAACCTCTATCTGCTTTTGAACTTTGCTGACTGGCCACAAAAGAGCTGTTCATTGTTCTTTTCTATGAGAACGCAGAAGACATCATGATACAAACAACAGAAATGTCAACAAGGACACCAACGTAAGGGGAAGGATGCCTCTCATGTCTTTTCCAGTGTGGCAATGTTCAGTCAACACACTGTCTATAAAGGACCCTGTGATTTGCTCAAAAGATCCAATGCCCTGCCCCCAGGGAGGTGTTTTACCATCCACACCTGCTAACATAGCACTCTTGGCCAACGAAATGTGATTGGAAGAGACATACGTCACCCCCAGGCGGAAACATTAGGAGGCATTGCGTTTCTGCCGTATTTCTTCCCCTCTAAAACCAGACCAGCATGTCCCGCATGGGGACTACCACTTCAAGCTTTTGTTTGGGAAAGAAGAGGGAGTAGAGAACAATCAGTCAGCCCCAAATGGACACAAACATCATAAAAGGGAAATAAGCTACTGTTGTTGTCGCAAGCTGCTAAAATTTTGGACGCTTTTGTGACAACTGCACAACCTAGTCTAAGATCACTGTCGTAGCCATCTGCTTCTCTCCATGAGGTACACATTCTCTCTCTCTCACACACACACACACACAGAACACACACAGCCACGTGCATAGTCACACTAGCACACAGCTTCCTAACATCCCAACACATACCTCAATCCAAGAAATCATTTTTATTTTTTTAATGTTTAGTTATTTTTGAGAGAGAGACAGACAGAGAGAGAGAGAGAGAGAGAGAGAGAGAGACAGAGACAGAGACAGAGTGTGAGTGGAGGAGGGGCAGAGAGGGAGGGAGACACAGAATCTGAAGCAGGCTCCAGGCTCTGAGCTCAACGCGGGGCTTGAAACCACAAACTGTGAGATCATGACCTGGGCCGAAGTTGGATGCTTAACTGACCAAGCCACCCAGGCATCCCAACAAACTGTTTTAGATCAGAAGCGTGTCTGGATCCCCAGTGCACTTGAGATTTGGAAATCAAAGCCAACATGATAGTTTTTCCTAAGGGTACATGTTTACCTTTTCAGAAAATTACTTTTTTTAGTAAGTGGTCCTAATTTCCATATCACTATAGTGCAATAAAAAAGGGAACACCGACATAGGGTATGAAGTACCTACATAATTATGATGACCAAGCACAACACTATCATGATTCTACCCTAAAATAATTAAGACTAGGCAAAAGTAAAGCAGTGTAAACAATCATCAGGCAATTTCTGAAGAGCTTAAAAGAATCACGTATCTGAAAAGATCGGGCACAACCTTCCTTCAAATCTGGTGGTTCTCCAGTAACACACGGATGGTGTCTTGCACAAAGCAAGCATTCCACAAATGTTGGCTCATGTTATCGCCAGAAGTGGCATTGTTTTTCATAGTTCCCTATACATTTTCTGCGGTTTTCTGTCTCCCACATTTTGCTCATGCAGAATTTTCTTCCTAGCTACTGAGACTAAGACTGATCTAACTTACCCCCTGCCCAAACTTATTCCTCAACTCTGCAAACCTTATGCCGCCCGGTCTAAGGGCCGGCAGCTCAAGGGCGTATTCCCAGGACGAAATCACATCTTTATTAATGTATTACAGTGGGATTTTGTGGGTGTCCCTGTTACACCTGAGTTGTATGTCAATTATACACTCTACACTCCCTAACGATAGCAGGTGTCCATCAATGGCGGAATGTGGTATATTACAGATTTTGCATAAATCTGTCATTTATATACATTATATACACACAGTGGAATATTACTTGGCCATGAAAAAGAAGGAAATCCTGCCATTTCCAACAATGTGGACGGATCTTAAGGACATTATACATAACCAAGATAAGTCAGACAGAGAAAGACAAATATTGTATGATCCCACTTACGTGTGGATTCTAAAAAAGCTGAACCTGTAAAAACAGAATAGAATGACGAATAGTGCTTCCCAGGGGCTGGGTGTCAGGGAATTCCATTTAGGAATCAGAGAAGGGGGTATGACTGATGTCTGCATGTTTTGGGGTTTTTTTTCTTAGTAACTTAAATTTTAGGACTGGTTTTCAATTTTAAGTAAAATTGTGAAGACAGTACAGAGACTTGTCATATGTCTCACACCCAATTTCCTCTGTTATTAACATCTAACATTAGTCTGGTACATTTGTTATAATTAATGAGCCAAGACTGAAATACCATAATTAACTAAAGCCTGACATGTATTCAGATTTTCTCAGTTTTTACCGAAAACTGTCCACATCCCATTTCAGTCCTCATGGCTTCTTAAGCTCTTGGCTGTGAGAGTTCCTCAGAATTTTCTGAGTTTTGATGACCTAGACAGTTTTTTTTTCTTCCTTCCCAGATTTTATTTAAATTCAAGTTAGTTGACCAACAGTGTCGTATTGGAGAACCCAGTGATTCACCTCTCACATATGACACCCAGTGCTCATCCCAGCAAGTGCCCTCTTTAATGCCCATCACCCATCTAGCCCATCCTCCCCTCCTCCCCTGCAGCAGCCCTCAGTTTGTTCTCTGTATTTAAGAGTCTCTTATGGTTGACCTCCCTCTCTGTTTTTATCTTATTTTTCCTTCCCTTTCCCTGTGTTCATCTGTTGTGCTTTTTAAATTCCACATGAGTGAAATCATATCCGTCTTTCTCTGACTGACTTATTTCAATTAGAATAATACACTCTAGTTCATTCCACCTTGTTGCAAATGGCAAGATTTCATTCTTTTTAGGACTGAGTAATATTCTGTTGTATCTATATACCACATCTTCTTTATCCATTCATCCGTCGATGGACATTTGGGCTCTTTCCATACTTTGGCTATTGTCGATAGTGCTGCTATAAACATGGGGGTGCCTGTGTCCCTTCGAAACAGCACACCTGTATCCCTTGGATAAATACCTAGTAGTGCAATTGCTGGGTCGTAGGGTAGTTCTATTTTTACTTTCTTGAGGAACCTCCAAGTGGCTGCAACAGCTTGCATTGCCACCAACAATGCAAAAGAGATCCTCTTTCTCCACGTCTTCACCAGCATCTGTTGTTGCCTGAGTTGTTAATGTTAGCCACTCTGACAGGTATTCAAGGGTTCCTTTTTCATAACATATTCACCAACACTTGTTGTTTCTTGTGTTTTTATTTTAGCCATCCTGACACATGTGAAGTGATGTTTCATTGTGGTTTTGATTTGTATTTCCCTGATGATGAGTGATGTTGAGCATCTTTTCATGTGTTGGTTGGCCATCTGGATGTCTTCTTTGGAAAAGTGTCTATTCATGTCTTCTGCCCATTTCTTCACTGGATTATTTGTTTCTTGGGTGTCGAGTTTGATAATTTCTTTACAGATTTTAGATACTAGCCCTTTATCTGATATTGACAGCTTTGACTGTCTATAGGAATTCTGTAGAATATCTCACAATTGGGGTTTGTCTGCTTTTTCATGATTTTATGGGGTTGTAAAATTTGGGGAGGAAGCCCACAGAAGTCAAGTGCCCTCATCGTCACATCATACCAAGTGTGTATGCTGTCACCATCATATCAAGTGTGTATGCTGTCACCATCATATCAAGTGGGTATGCTGTCACCGTGACTCATCACTGCTGATGTTGGCCTTGACCACCTGGCTGAGGTGTGCTTGACTGCTTTCTCCACTGTCAAGTGTCATGTTCTCTGCTCCTCTCAGAATGATGCTCTCTGGAAGGAAGTCAGCATTCACAGCCAAACCACAGGAGTAGAGATTCATGCTCCACTGGCTTGAGGGAGAGGATCCACACAAATCATCAAGAATGCTTCTTCATGGGAGATGTGTCTCCACTCCCCGTGGGAGGGAGAATCATGAGACCCATTCCTTAGGAGATCCACACTGTAATCCCCCGAACCTGAGAATATGATGTGATACATGACAAGGGGGAACGGAAGTTGCAGATACAATGAAGACTTTAAAATAAGGAAATTATCCAGGATTATCCAGTGGGCCCAATGCCATCACAAGAGTCCTTCAGAGTGGATGAAGGAGGCGAAAGAAGACAATCAGTGCCAGAGACATGTTGCAAAATATGACACCTGTGGCCTTTGCAGATCGAGGAGGGCCCGTCAACCAAGAAATACAGGTGACCTCTCGAACTGAAAAAGGCAACAAAGAGATTTTCCCCTGGATCCTCCGAAGGGCCGCCATCTTGTAAAATACTTTAATGCTACCCAGTGAGATCCACTTGGGATTTCTTACCTCCAACACTGTAAGATAAATTTGTGTTGTTTTAAGCCAGTAACTATGTGGTAATTTATTACAGCACAAATAGGAAACTCATAAATCATGTTTCATTTCTTCATTCAGTCACTGATGTCAATATGAGGTTATGGATATTTACTTTACACTCAGTTACAATCCACTAACTATTTTGTTGCTTGAATTGCTCCAGCTCTGGCCATTGAGAACACTTTTATTAGGCTTCTGTGCCCCTTCATTAGACCCTTATCATTACGGTTTGGTTTTGTTGTGTTGGGGTGTTTTATTTTATTTTGTCAGCACTTACTTATTGTAAAGTGTTCCAGATTCATCTTGTCTATTTCCTACCCCATTTCTAGAATCGGACACTTTTCCAAGGAGCCCAGAGTCCTTATACTTGACATCTTACAGATCAAGATTTTACAGGTCAAGAAGTTGAAGGAGACCAATTGTAGATAACTTGCCGCAACAATGCAAGACCTAGTTGGTGACACAGCTGATAATTAATTACATAACAGGCTTTACAGCACATAGTTGTGTCTGTAATTCATACTAGCCGGTGACAGAGTAAAAACGTTCACTTCACCTACCCGTCCTGCTGGTCTATCACTACAACAGTTATTTCATTTTGATGCTGTTATTTAAAAAAATTTTTTGTAATGTTGATTTATTTTGAGAGAGAAAGAGACAGAGTGCAGATAGGTGAGGGGCAGAGAGAGAGGGAGAGAGAGACAGAATCAGAAGCAGGCTCCAGGCTCTGAGCTGTCAGCACAGAGCCCGACATGGGGCTGAACTCACAGACCGTGAGATCATGACCGGAGCTGAAGTTGGACGCTCAACCGACCGAGCCACCCAGGTGCCCCAGAGCATAAACATTACTAAATTGAATAGCATATAAAATTTTTTGTTTAATTCTATTATAAATAGTGTAGGAGGAGCATTTTTATATAAATCCTTGAGATTGTCATTTACTAGATGTATTTAATCTCATCTATTTAAAGAGACTTTAAAAAAATTTTTTTCAATGTTTATTTATTTTTGAGACACACAGAGACAGAATGTGAGTAGGGAAGGGGCAGAGAGAGAGGGAGACACAGAATCCAAAGTAGGCTCCCGGCTCTGAGCTGTCAGCACAGAGCCCAACGTGGGGCTTGAACTCACAGACCGTGAGATCATGATCTGAGCTTGTCAGACGCTTAACTGACTGAGCCACCCAGGTGCCCCATTATGACACTGTTATTAACTAATCTGCAATGTTGGCCTAATACAGGTACTTTGTAACCATCTGAACACTTATCAGGAACTACTTCTGATCCCACTATACAGAGAAGACAGTTGTAGGGAAGAGGGCTTATGGAACTTGCTCCAAGAGATCAACCGGCCACAGTTTTGAGATGCCAACCCAGGCCCCGAACACATTACAGTAACATAAAAGTCAACATTTTAGCAAATGGGGGAAAATACGTTATGCAAGGTGGTAGGTCAGTCTGTGACAAGCTGGCTTTGTTTTCTTCCCCAAACTAAATAGTAAAAAAACAGAGACGAATAAGCCATTGAGTATGCCCTAAGACCTTTGGTCTAGTAAAGAAAACAAAAATTACACCTACATGAACGACAGCTAGTATTCAGGGAAAGGCATGACCTGGGTGTTGTAGATTATGATTTGAAGGAAAGAAGACATTCTGGGACAGGAATAAATAGAGAGATCTATCTGACTGGGGGCAGGTCTCTAAATCATCAGAGTATCATCTATCAAGTATAACACATTCTTTAGGCAAGACCGTGGCAATGAGCTTGAAGAACACACTTGTGTTTTGGATACAGTCCTAGGTGTTAATGATAGATTTTTTTTTGTTTATATTTTACATTTATTTATTTTTGAGAGACAGAGAGAAACAGAGCACAAGTGGGGGAGGGGCAGAGAGAGGAGACACAGAATCTGAGGTAGGCTCCAGACTCCAAGCTGTCAGCACAGAGCCCCACGCGGGGCTTGAACCCATGAATGGTGAGAGCACAACCTGAGCCGAAGTTGGATGCTTAACCAACTGAGCTACCCAGGTGCCCTGATAAAGAGATTTTTAAGCTATTTCAAGCTATTGCCCCCAAGGACTCAGAATCCTTAGGTGATGCTGTAAACATAAAATGCTACCCAGCTCTATTAAACACATCTTGATAATCTCTAATTTATACTGATTTCAATATCATTATAGATTTACATTAGCATTACATTACTTCTGAAAATAATACTACGTGGTGATTGTACAATGGGATTTCGATGGGAATTTCAGTAATACAACTGTTTAATCCCATACCCTTAATGACTCTAAGCCAATCAATTCATTCTATTATAAACCCATAAACCATTTGCTTTGAGCCAAGATGTAACCTTAATATGTCTCTAGGTGTTTACAGATTTATGCTAAACGAGTTCCGTTTTTAAAACCATGCTATTTTGAGATCCGCAGACAAAGTCAGTGCTAGCTTAATGATTTCATTTCTTTGGTAATTATACGCAATTTTAGGTATTTATGAAAATCTCTCCAGGTAATGGATTTTGGCTTATATTATTATTACTTTCATTCTTAGAAATAGGGAAAGAGGAAATTCAGCTCCAAATATTTAACAGTATAAAAGAGTCAATAAGAAGGTGGTGAAGAGTGTTAAAATATCTTCAAATTCCAATCTTTTCACCAAGAAAACCCATTTTCTGCTGCCATGGCTACATCTGCGTGCTGGTCAATATCCAACCAGGTTTCAGGTTTGGATAAAGCCTATTCTTTGCCGAGTCCTCCCCTAACAAGTAACTTCACAGTACAGTGTCTACTTAGCATTCCTGGATGCAAATTTCCCAACTGGAATACCCAAAAAGCAAACAAAAAGATGTGAACATCACAGAAAATGAAGAAGACCAGAAAAGCTAACGTCGCATCTGGTGGGTTTATATGAACCTCATTAAGGAGCTTTAAAGAGAGTCCAGTCTTGCCCAGGGATCTTCCTGAGGCACCATCGCGTTGGGAATTGTTCTACACCTGTGACAGGAAATAAGTCAGGAAACACTTGGGCACATGCTGCATCCAGCCAATTATCACAGAGAACAAGTGCCTGTCTATCTATACAAACCAAAAAAAAAAAAAAAAAAAAAAATCTAGGAAAGGTATTCCTAGCTCAGAGGGTTGCCTGGGCATTATTTCAGGAAAGCTCCTGCCTCCAATATGTCTAGGTATATGTTCAAATGAGACAAAATGGAATCCAGCCAAAGCATACAGGTAACACCGCGGGTTGGTGCATGGAAATGGTACCTGCACCTTACTGTTGCAAAACTGGTCAATTCGGAAAAAGCGCAGGAAGCTCGATGTCATTTTCCACATCCTCAGCTAGTACAGAGGACTGGAAGGTTAACACTTCTGTTAACTACTACCTAATTAATACTTCATGTGGACACATACTTATTTACTGAACATCTGAGCAAGGAACAGTGCTGTCTGGAGGGATATCTCATTGGCAATAGAATTTGAACAGGTGTTCAATAGGGCCCACCACCCCAAAGGGTCTGTATTTGTAAGGTCCCCTCCCTCCCCCCAACACGGTATGAGTGCTGGCAGTCTGAGACCGCCCCGTTGAGCGACGAGGACTTTCTGGAGCAGCGGCACAGGACAGGACCTCTCACAGAGCCATCTACTGTGTGGGTACGTCTGGACTTGCTCAAAGGTGAGGAAAGAGAATAGAAGACAACACAGCATGTGTTTTGTGGGCCAAGAAGCAGAGGGAACAGACGAGGGCCACAGCTTCTGGAGACTCTACGGGAATATTTTGCGAAGCATCGGCCATTTCTCACGGAAGAAAATAGGATGTAGTTTCTCTGGTGCAGAGGCAGGAAAAGAGAACGGTCTGAGACAGAAGAGGACACAGAAGGAGAACCCACATTCTTGGTAAGGGACAATGCGTAGGGCACCTGAGATGTCAACCCAGGGCATCTAATTCTAATTGTCACCGGGAGATCGGACACCATAGAAGTACGTCTTCAAGGGGAAACGAGATGGCTGTGTGCTGTATTTACCCGTTTGAACACCCTGAGGTAAGGATAATTGGGAAGACAACTACCATGAGGAGAGAGGAACTTCAACAGACAGAAAGTACATGATCAATTCCTGACACCTCCTCAGGTGTAAGGAGTATCCGGGTCTCCACAGGCAGGCCCTGTGCGCCGGAAGGACCCCTCAAATGGCGACCACATCAACCTGGAAGTTACCACGAGGAAGCCTAGCACGTTCTGATGTCTCTCCTAGTGACCACTTTGATAAAGAACATAAAATGTTCATTTTTTCTTAAAGGAAGACTATGTCATGATCCAATAGGAATGAAGTTCACTGTAGGAATGCTGTAGACGGTTCCACAGAAAGAAGGATGGTATTTCACTGGTCTCGTGAACAGTGGAAAGAGCAAAGTCAAATGGAAACCAAGGAAAGATCCAGGGAAGGGTGCCTGGGTGGCTCAGTCAATTAAGCACCCAACTTCGGCTCAGGTCATGATCTCACGGTTCGTGGGTTTGAGCCCCACATTGGGCTCTGTGCTGACAGCTCGGAGCCTGAAGCCTGATTCGGATTCTGTGTCTCCCTCTCTCTCTGCCCCTCCCCAACTTGCACTCTGTCTCTTTCAAAAATAAATAAATATTTAAAATTAAAAAAAAAAAAAGAAAGATCAAGGGAGAACAAAGTATTTGAAAAGTGGAAAGTATGGGATGTCTGGGTGGCTCAGTCAGTTAAGTGTCTGACTTTGGCTCAGGTCATGATCTCATGGTTCATGAGTTCGAGCCCCACATCGGGCTCTGTGCTCACAGCTTGGAGCCTGGAGCCTGCTTCGCATTCTGTGTCTCCTTCTCTCTCTGTTCCTCCGCTGCTCGCACTCTGTCTGTCTCTCTCTCTCTCAAAAAAATAAACAAACGTTGAAAGATGGCAAATAGCATTTGACACAGATAATATGTTTAACTAAAGGACTTTAGTATCTGGAATATTTATTTGCTTGAATGGGGAACCCTTCTCTAATCCCGCAAATGAAGTGCAGACATATCCTTACATGGAACACTCTCTGGGGAAGAGGAACGACGTGAATGTTCACTAAACATGTAAGGAAAGACATCACGACACGATCATCATTTTTTCAGAGACTTCTGCAAGCTCAAGTCAATATGCTCACAAGAAACACAATGAGAACCAAAAATACTCAAAAGGAGACCCAATGAAGTCATTACTGCACATGATTATCTAAGCAGGGGGAAAAAATTTAGGACATCAGCTAAACAAATTACAGTCGGTGAGGTATTCGTTATAATGGTATGAAATCAATACACAAAATCAATTTTCATGCCTGTGAATATTAGCATATCTTAAAGGAAAGCCTTCTCACATTAATAATAAACGGTCTGATAATAACCTTATGAAGTATGTAAGATACATCATATAAAATATATAAAATCTGAGACACGTACAAGATTTCTATACATTCAGAGGCTGTCAAGGGCAGAAATTAAGTGTTCACAATATCAATATATTTTCAAATTTGTTAGTTTAAAATAGTGAGCTTTTGGAGTAGCAACAAAATCATTCTAATCTGTATTCCAAAAAGATAAGTGAGTGTGAGTAATTTTGGGTTGAAGAAGGCAAACACCATTCTTCTGCCCTCATTATATTATTGATTATAAGATTAATTATTTTAGCAGGAGCATGATGAAGTCTTTTTTTTTTTTAAATTTTTTTTTTCAACGTTTATTTATTTTTGGGACAGAGAGAAACAGAGCACGAGCGGGGGAGGGGCAGAGAGAGAGGGAGACACAGAATCGGAAACAGGCTCCAGGCTCTGAGCCATCAGCCCAGAGCCCGACGCGGGGCTCGAACTCCCGGACCGCGAGATCGTGACCTGGCTGAAGTCGGACGCTTAACCGACTGCGCCACCCAGGCGCCCCTAGGGAGACTAAACAAAAAGCTAAACAAAAAAGGAGGCTCACGGAAAGGAATCAAAAGGGGCAACGACTTTGTGGCCATGAGCAGCGTTTCCAAGTCGGGGACAGAAAAGGAAACAGCACCCGTGGAGGACACAGGTAGGATGACGGCGAAGACAGAGAAGACAGTGCGGGAATCACAGTGAAGACTGAAGACGGTACTTCTGAGTCAATAGCCCCGTCATCTCCAGAACAGCACATGGAGAGAGCTAGACCCAGAGACACGTCCTGGCAATGTACTTGAAAATTCGTGGGCTGAAGGAAAACAGAGTGACAGGCATCCCAGTAGAAATTCCACGCAGTCTGTGTGCAACAGCAGATCTCTTTGGAGGCCCCAAGGGACAGCACACCTGCCCAGTGCAAGGGGCGGTGAGCCGGGTAAATGGTATCGAAGGGTATGCTGACCGTCCCCACCCCAGCGCTCCCCCCAACACGCCTGGCTGTGATTGAGGGCCAGGGGACCCAGGCGTGCAGGCATCCCCGGGTCCTCCGATGCTCATTTTCTCAAAGCGGCCAAGGAGCTGGCCAGCCAGGAGACGCTCAAGGAGGCATGTGGATGGGAGATGAGAGGACAGGAGGCATGAGACCCTGGGAGGACAGGTGCCCGCCGGTCCTGCTCCTGTGAAGTTCTTCCTGCACCCTGTCCTGGTGCTCCAACGCACGTCCATGCACCGCTTGCCTGTTTGCCTGTGGTAAGCGCCACCCCCCACCCCCCTGCCATGTCTTTAGGATGATTACAAACGTGCCAAGATCTCTCTCCCCTGGGAATTCTCTGCAATGCTAACTGGAGCTGATGATAAAGCAACGTATCTATCAGGTTTGGGTAGAAAACCTTTGCCAATCTGTCCTTTACGAAGTGATTTGCAGAGACCAAAGGATAAAAGACTATATCCTCCCTAATGCCCAGTAAAATGCACAGGAAGAAACACTCCAATACTCTAATGAATCAGGGAGAATTCAACTCCATTAAGCTCAGGAATTCAGACAGGATGAAGTCAGATGAAGGTTAAGAATGGGGGAAATTATGGGGCGCCTGGGCGGCTCACTTGGTTGAGGGTCCGACTTCAGCTCAGGTCGTGATCTCGCGGTTCGTGAGTTTGAGCCCCGTGTCAGGCTCTGTGCTCACAGCTCAGAGCCTGGAGACTGCTTTGGATTCTGTGTTTCCTTCTCTGCCACTCCCCCGCCCGCACTGTCTCTCTCTCAAAAATAAACATTAAAAAAAATTTTTTTTTTAAAGAACGGGGAAATAATGGCACAGAAGAACTGAAGAGTATACACCAAAAAAAAAAAAAAAAAAAACAAAAAAAACCCCACCACCATTTAAAATATCTTATTAATGAATAGGACAAGCCCAAATAAACATCATTTGCCAAAATAATACTTTAACTTAATAATGCAATAAGAAACCACGCATGACAACCACAGCTGGTAGATTTGTTTTTAATTTCAAGTTGTAGCAGAAGAAAATAAAGATTAATGGGAGGTCACAAATGACCTTATGGTGTTCAAATGAATAAATTAATGCTATTGAATAATTTTTTTAGTCTTAAAAAAAAAGACACTAGAATTGAGGGTATGACACCGTCATTGTTCTGTACGTGTAATGGGATCTATGACTGAGGACAATTCCGTTCTCCATTTCATTTCTCCATAGTATCTGTTGTCTTCTCTAGGGATGCGACCTTAATCCATTTGGACCGCTGAGACAAAATAGCATAGATGAAGTGGTTTAAACAACAGATACTTGATTTTCACGTTCTGGAGGTTGGCAGTCTGGGATCAAGGTGTCACTGGATTTAGAATATGGTGATACCTGCTTCTCGGTCCATCTGCGGTTGTCTTCTTGCTGGGTCCTCACATGACAGAAGCAGTGAGGGAGATCTCTGGGGTCTCTTTTATAAAAACACTAATCATCATGGGGGCTCTACCCTGATGAATGGATCACCCCCAAAGGCCCCACCTCCTAATGCCATCAGCTTGGGGGTTAGCAATTCAACCAGTGAAATCTGGGAGAACACATTCAGACCATACGAGATGCTTAGACACCATTTATGTGCATGAATTCACTTCAAAGAATGGCTTGTTTCTCTGTTAATAACTATGTAAAATCTCCGTGTTGAAAACACAGCCAGGACCCATGGTTTTTGAAGGGTTAGCAGACTTCCCCAGCAGAGCCACAGAATGTTTTTCATAGGAAGGTAAGTTGGGGGTTCCCACTGTCCATTTGTTCTAAAATGCTAGGGCTGAAGAGACCGGCCACAAGGAGGCTCTGTCTTTGCTCTTACGAAGTCCATAGTCTCTTGGAATATGCAACAATTAACTTAATAATCACACCAAATTTTTAAATTCCTACTGTGACACAATTATGCAAGGGCAGGTTACCATGTGACTATGCATGGCACATATACATCCTGGCGACCCTCTAATAATCTGCTGGTCAGCAGTTCTTTCCCCTGAAGACGCAAAGGGAATAAATATGCAATGAACCAGGGGCTAAGAGGATGAAAAGAAATGAGAAAATATTTCAGAAAAGGCGCAGGGGAGTCTGGTGTGAAATGAAATCAAGGAGATGGGCAGCATCTGACCTTGGGCAAAGCTTGGGGTGGATGGTCATGCACTCAACAGCACCCCCAAAACTCACATCCAATGAGAACTCAGGGTGTGACCTTATTTAGACCTAGGGTCTTTGCAGATGTCAATGGTTAAGGATCTGGAGGTAAAATCCTCCTGGATTTACAAGTGGGGTCTAAATCCAATGACTGGCGTCCTTCCAAAAGGGGAAGACAGATGGAGACATACTGAGAAGGAGGTGATGGATGGAGACATGGAGACACAGAGTGGACAAGCCAAGCAACCCTACAGATTCCTTGAAACCCTAAAAGCCAAGAGGGAGGCTGGGGACAGGTGAGTTCTTCCTCCGAGCCTCCAGAAGAAACCAACCATGTCAACATCTTGATCTTGGACTTCTGGACTGCTGAGCTGGGACAGAATACACTTCTGCCATCGTAAGCCACCACGTTTACAGTAATTTGTTATGGAGTTCCAGGAAACTCATGTCTTGGGCACTTAACAACGAAATGGTGAGGATACCCCAAGGCAACATCTAACGAGTGGCGTCCTCCTGGAATCCTAGCCAATTGGGCATGAGCTGCACCTGCTAAGATCATAGAAGGGTCATCCTCGGATCAGGTTCCATTGCGTGGGAATGAGGTGGGATTCCGACGGCTTGATGACAGTATGTGAGATTCTAGGACAGATTCTTTGTCAGCCGACCTGAGTACAAGATTGTCCTGCTGGCCTCGAAGAGGTAAGCTGTCCTGTGGTGAAGAGGCTGTCGGTAGCCAGCAAGAGAGGGGCTTGGAGCCAACAACCCCAAGGAACAGAGAAACCTGCCCACACCGGAGTGAGCTCGGAAGACCATGAGGTCCAGACAGGAAGGAAACTGGGCCGGTACCTTGATGGTGTCTCTGTGGGACCCTGGGCAGGGAACCCAGCTGAGACACGCCCAAATTCTGGACCCACAGAAACTGTGGGATAATGAACGAGCCCTGCGTTTAAGCCACCAAGCTGGTGGCAATCTGTTGAGCACCCGTAGAAAACTAGCACATGGGGGCCGCCATGGCGGTCTTTGGAAGGGGATGGCATCCTGCATCATCATGTTTGACTGCCCGTCTCTAGTTATGTCACGAATTTGTGTAGCCAACCCCACAAATCCCCTCAAATCCCAGGCAAGGTGATTTCTGTCAGGGACTCAAGGAAGGCAGGGTCTGAAGAGAGGCCAGCGAGCAGCAGCAAGCCATCTGGGGTCTAGCCATGTGCGTGGGCATTTGGGCCGCCTGTCAGCTGTCCCCCTGCAGGATGGAGCCAACACGGCAGAAAGCAGTCCCTTCTGTTCCCAACACACCCCACGGGCCACCTCCGTTTCTGCCGGCCACGGTGCACGTGTGCGTTCCTTTATTGGGGTGCACGAACGCTCCGTATCGCATGATGTAGGCATTGCTTCTAAATGCACGACGGATAAGGAGCACGCAGCCCCCCAGCGATCTCTGAGCCTATGCACGCACTGCATACGAGCCAAGGCCACAGCAAATTATAACGTTGCTGACAAAGGAAGTCAATGCCTAGATGGCTTCCCAGCTTTCCTGGTGCGCCTTGCTTCTTTTTCTTTGTTTCCCCTTTTTATTTATGTCCACGTTGGTTCCAACTGCACCCCCCCACCCCCATTTAGCCACCTACTGCATTACACATGACATGAATCATAAAGGCTGGAGGGGCGCCTGGGTGGCGCAGTCGGTTAAGCGTCCGACTTCAGCCAGGTCACGATCTCGCGTGATCTCCCGTGATCTCGCGTGAGTTCGAGCCCCGCGTCGGGCTCTGGGCTGATGGCTCGGAGCCTGGAGCCTGTTTCCGATTCTGTGTCTCCCTCTCTCTCTGCCCCTCCCCCGTTCATGCTCTGTCTCTCTCTGTCCCAAAAATAAATAAACGTTGAAAATAAATAAATAAATAAATAAATAAATAAATAAATAAATAAATAAATAAAGGCAGGCTGGAAAGACCGGGACCGAGGTGGATCAGGGAAAGGAATCCCCCCCCGGGACCGGAGGCCACCTTGCGTGCCAAGCCTGACCATGTACGCCCTTTGGGGGTGTAAAAACCAGAAATGCGGGTGAAGGTGGGGTGTCCCAGTAGCGATGCTGCAATCATCTGCATCCGGAGACGGTGTGTACACAGAGTGATAACTCGGTAAGGAGCAAGGATTCCCACTTGCAGCATGGATTCGAAGGGCACACAAATCATTCACTTAGCAGCCTGCGAGCAGTTGGGGAGGCCAGGGTTTGTCCCCGGGGCTCACGGGGCAGACGGGAACTCAGTGAGCGTGCCGGCTCCCAGGGCACCGCAGAGCTGCGGCAAGCGTCCCCGGCCACACACAAGCGGGGGACAGGCCGATGGCTTCCCGGAGCACAGGATCATCACAAAAACGAGGAGGAAAAGAGGGTTTTTTTTTTTTTAAACGTCAAGTCCCGTACAGGCATGTGACTCTACGTTTCCATCTACAGGGAAGGCGACGTCCCTGATGGATAGCACGATTTCATTCATGACCGTGGAGAGCCTTCAGAAAACACCACCACATTTGCTAACAGCACGCCGTAAACATCCACAGTAACTCCGACTCCTCAAAACAAAACCAAAATGAGTCTTTCAGGGCGTGCTTCACCATGCTTTACTTGGGAAGCTTTCAAAACGGGTGACCTAACTAATCCATTCAAAGCAGAGATATTCTATTTCACTTGGATGCTCTTGTTGCTATTAAAAAGGAGCATCCGGAAATAATAGCTTCAGTCGCCACCCATTATCACCTATGTTTTACGTGTCACCTGGAATAGTGTCCTTCCTTGTATCGTTACTCAACAATAGGGCCGTATTTCTATCCCGGTGTCACTTGCAAAGCGAGAAATGATCTACAATAACCAAAGCAGAGAAGTTGCTAAAAATCCACGGGTTGTATGTCCTATTAGCATTAGTTAGGAACTAACGATTACTTCCAAATAAAATCTTTTTGGCTGTCATTCAGTAAAGAGGGAGTTATGACAATGATTTTTTTCTTTTTTAATTTTCGTCCCCAAATGAGAACTTTTCCTGTTCTTTGGAGGAATAACAAGATTGGCTACATCCTAAATCTGACCACATTTAACCACAGATTTAAAACAAAAACACAAAAAAAACAAACGTGTTCCATGCGACCCATTTCTTCCAATACGGCTTTTGGAATTCTTGGACGAGGATAAAGGCACAAATTGAAACAGCACAAATGAAAGGCACAAATGAAAACGGCGGTGGAAGAGGAATTAAATGTTGACTGTGGATGCCCCACACTGACGTTAGGCCAGAGCAAAGCTGTGGGCTCACCTTCCTGCACCTTCTCCCTCAGGAGCCACAGAACAACCCTAGGTCTCCCAGGGGCAGTCACCCCATGACTCAGGTGGATGAAGGCTCAGCAACTCTCCTGTTTCACCAAACACACCCCACGGTGATGGAAGGCAGATGGCCAGCAGCTAAACTCACCAAGCAGAAACACTCTCCAACCGCCTAACACCCTAGAGCAGCTGGCATTTGTGCGTTTTCCTCCCGCCATCTTGGAAGTCCAAATCCATCCAAATGGAATTATCCATTTGCCCACTTTATTAGTCTACTCCCGTTTCCTAAGGGATGGGCCCTGTGGATGCAAACTGCCTGTTGGCAATGTTAAGCTTCCCTAGTGTTAACACTACACTCTCATCTATGATGGATGCGGTCATTTCGTTGTTGGTACCCTATTCCCATCTTATTAAACCAAAATGAGGAGTCCACACCATCAATACAGAACTGTAATTGTAAGGGGGCGATTTCTTGCCGTGGAAGAATGGGTCAGTGGAGCCACGTGATAAACCTTAGCATAAGAGATTAAAAATAACGCAAAGCTCAGTGTCAGGCAAGTGACCACTTTTTTTTTTTTTGTTTTCTTCTGTTGGGGCTGAAGGAAGAAGTCAACCTCCCTATCAGAATTGCCTGGAAACATGTGTTAATTGGACAGCTAGATGAATACATGTAACATGCACTATTGCTTTGAAAGCAAATAATTAGGGAGAGCTGACAGGAGATGAGCCAACAATCCATTAGCAACTTTTAGCCAGATATTATGAGTTGACAGACTGAGTGAAGCAGAGCAGATTGGGACCAGTCCACTGTGAAGATAAATTCTATTAATGAATCTCGCATGTATGGCTTGGGATACAAAGCTACAGAATGGTTCATAAGTCACTAGGAAAAGGAAACTATTGACAAAAATCAGCAGAAAGAGGTGGATGGCCTTTATATCCCAGCAAATTTCAGTGGTAATTGAATCGGCCTACAGATCAACCGATTTCTTAGCTCCTGAGAGGGAGTCTAGTGGTGCTATGAATATTTTTAATGATACAGATTTAATGAGGGAAAGCAGAATATGAAAACAAAGACAATGATAGGAGACATTGAACATCTAACAGGTACATTATCAAGGATGCTGATTTAATGCATTAAGGTGATGTGAATAAACAGTTCGTATGGTCCTGGGACCACATCTGAAATCATAAAGTATGCCAAAATGCAGTTTCATAATGTTGACCAAGTAACGTGCATACGTACTTGGTTTTTGCCTCGACTAAGTACCAATATTTTGCCAGCTATGGGAAGAAGGCTCTAGGAACGTGGCCACAGGAAAGCAGATTTTTGTTTCCTGTGGAGAGGTGGTTTGATTCTGCAGAATCAGTTCAGAGACAGCACTGGGATTGCAGGCTCACAAACAATTTTCCCATGCATCCCAAGGCAGAGAGGACTAGACAGAGGAAAAGTTCAACAGTGTGAAAGCCATTAAGAGGGTCGAAATCATTTAGAGTAAGAATCAGTGACTCTGCTAACAACAGTTCATCAGGCAGATTAAATTACAAAGGTCCCTCTCATCGCTTTTTCATATTTAAAAATCATTAAAATGCACATCATGTATATATGTGAGGACCACGGGTTTCATGGACATGGGATCACTGCTGGAGACCCTCAGGCTGATTCAACTCGACGCATCTCCACTTTGGCTCCATGTTCTTATTTTTGTAAAATGTATTTTTTCTGGTAATGGATTACATGGTACAAAGTAAGGGAAGATGCTGCATAAATTGAACCATTACAAGAAGAAGAAAGAAGAAGACAGAAGAGGAAGAAAAGGAGGAGAAGGAGGGAAGGAGGAAGAGGAAGAACAAGGAGAACCAATACCAGCGTTTATTTCCAAATTAGTAAAATCAAGTGTAAGTCAACAACAAAATGCCCCCAGATGAGCCAAAAGCAACTTACCTTCACACCCACTGTTAGATTTTAGTTAGAGACTGTATGGAGTTCCTACCTAAAAAGGTTCTTGATGTAACAGGTCTGATCAACTCATCATAACAAAATAACACTTTTACATATGGTAGAATGAACACGTCACAATGTGAAGTATCAACAAAAAGATGCTATAGATGCAATGAAACCGACCAACATGGAAACTGATCTTAGGGCTTGGGGCAGAATTTCAAGCATTACAAGCACAATGAAAAAGACTTTTCAGTAAACTGTTAAAATGTGTATACAAACATACATACATACGTGCAGTAATCGAAGCATTGGAAGCTAAGATATAGGCAAAATTATACTTTTCACCTCTGAGACTAATTTTTCATAGTCCCCATTGGATGTAGACAATTTTGATGTAGACAATGTGTTCCACACATTTAGCTGTGAGACCAGAAAAAAAGCAAATAAATGTTTCTGCTATAGACAGATCATTAAAAACTATGTGAAAAATAATTATCTGATAGAAAAACACAAGCAGGGGCACCTGAGTGGTTCAGTCGGTTGAGCATCCGACTCTTGGTATTGGCTCAGGTCATGAGCTCATGGTTCATGGGATGGAGCCCCCCATTGGGCTCTGTGTGGGCAGTGCAGAGCCTGCTTGGGATTCTCTCTCTCCTTCTCTGCCCCTCCTCCACTCACGCTCTGTTGCCCTCTCAAAATAAATAAATGCACTTAAGAAAAACAAGAAAAAACCCTCCTGGGATATAGACAAAATAGTTATTTTGTTTAAATTCTGTTATTCAAACTACTTGGATATCTTGCAGGTTTATAAAAATGAACTCTTCATTGTCAGGAATTTTTATTTCTAGCATAGTATAAGCAAAGGGGATTTTATGTATTTTAGGGAAAGGCCTATCAAATTAACATTTAAAAAATAAATTGGGCACATTTTTACCTATAATTAAAATCATTAAACATGGTCTTAAAGATACAAGATAAATTAGGACCACTGTACTTTTATATCAGATGTTTCATCTACATAGACAATCTGAAATTCTATGCCCACTGCATAACCTATTTATAAATAATGACTTAAGTAGGAATATACAACTGAATATTATATGGGTTCAATATGATGGATGGGCTCCCTTTCATTAAAGGATGAATCATTGAAGATTTAGCAGAAATGTAATCTCAAAATACCTGACCTTTGGTCTACTGAAAGATTAATCATGGAGATATTTTACAGCAAAGAAAACACAAGGAATCCATATGAGAATCCATATTGATCAAAGTGTATTAGATTTTGGAATTAGCTCAAAAAATATGCATTGCTCACTGGAATTAAAATTTAAAAACCATGCACTGTATCATCAAAGTGTGGGCTGGAGTCACTCTTGTGTATTTGGACAGCTTCCGGAAAGGCGAAGAATAGGATTAAATTTTGTTGGTAGCTATATGTCACCCACCAGTGAAAGGGAAATTCGTAGTGTCTGTAAATTAATCTCTCTGTTTATGGCAATACTCTGGCAAAGCAAGAGAAGCCAAAACAACCATTCATGGGGATGATATCAAACTCAGCTATGGCACTGCTTAGACAGTAAGAAGACAACAGAAGCGCAAAGCACCCTCTGACAAATTTCAGCCCACGTTGATGGTGTTTGCTTCAACTTTTCACTGTTGTCTGAAATCCACAACCATCACCTACAAACTGCCCTACCTGCACAGAACAGTGTATTCCCAACAAATACTTTCTGCCTGAAAATAACCGAATGTCACAATATCCAGTGGATTGAGAAGAAGGCAGCCCAAGCTTCAAATGGGACACCTCAATAAGATCTTGACTAGATAGGATGAGAACATAAGCCAGCCAATTATTTACTGAGAAAATACTTTTTTCTTGCTACTTTCAATCTCAACAATATACGGTATTGCTATCATCCCTTGTTTACTTTACATCACACTAAATAGAAAGTACATTTTTTTTTTTTCAAACAAGGCGCATGGACTGTTTCCTGAGACGAGGAATTTCAATGAAACAACTAATATTTTATCACCCATATAACTGACTGTATAGCTAGCTTTCCCCATCTTACTACTTTGGGGCAGAATTTGAACACAATCTGTGCCGCTGACATTTTAGGGCAAACCTTGAGAGCTGTTCTCGCTCAGACATGGGAGAATTGCATGGAAACAGGGCAACCTATTACCCTTTTTGAACCCTAAGATTACAGACACCCAAACACTCAGAATCCTGTGTAGACTGGTAGGTAGGTTTGTTTCCTTAATTTCGCTATAGGTCAATGGTGGGGATACCAACTAAGGCTGCTTATCACACATCAAATCCCACTGATGTACCAATCCAACAACAAAACAGCCCTCCCTTGCTCCATCAGAACCGCTCTCCTCTTGTGGAGGAAACCCAACAACTATGTTACTGTTCAAAGTACTTTCTGCCCCTTTGTGGGAGAGAAAAAAAAATACACTGGTAGCTGTTTGATGACAGTCTGTCTTAAGACTTAACAGTGCTTGCCCACCCGGGAAGAATTTTATTGCCTCACCTCAATGACATTAGATGCACCCATTTGGCATGTTTTAGCCAATGATGCATGAACAGAATTTAAGAGTGCCACTTCTAAGGAAAAAAAAAAAAAAAAAACTTGAGAACTCGAATGTGGTTCTGCCCTGTTTTGCTTCCACTTTGCCATAACATCAGAGATGTGTGTGCACCCTCAGATTGTGTCCTAGAATGCAGAGAAGAGCGAAAGCCAACCCCTGGAGAGCATGTGACATTAGAGAGAAATAGACCTTTGCAGGTCTCATGCCGTTGACATTTTAGGGATATTTGTTAACCCAGCGTAACAGAAGCTAAACAACTGATGGATACGACGTGCCTCTAAATCATTCCTACGGCACACGGAATGCTGTTGGACCTGTTTGCCATCATGGAAGGACTATAATAACTTTTCTCTTGGGTTTATATATTCATCACCAAAATTGCCGCTGCTGTAGTAAAAGCTGCCAATAACCTCCAGGCTTCTCTGTTGGTGGGCTCCAGACTCTGACTTCTCTCCTGTCTCTTTTCTATCTTCGTAGTCTTGATGACATTAATTACCACCTAGGCAGACTACTACAATATTTTCCACCTCAGCACAGACCTGTCCCTTGAGCCTCCCCGAAACTCAGACATCCACCGTCTGGGGGACTTCTCGTCTTTGACGTCCTAGACGCACCTTCAAAATCAAGCTTTCAAACCTCAGCTCCTCCTCAAGAGTCTCCCCGCCAGAGCCTTCTCCAATTTCATCCATGAGCAACTCCTTCTCCTTTTTCCACGTTTATGTCAAGAACTTGGGCTCTTTTCCTTTCCTCCACATTCTACATGTGAATTTTATTTTCAAAAATATAAAAAAAAATCCAAACACTTTTCCGCACCTCACCGCGCCCATCTTAGACGGGTACTCATCATTTTTCATGGCAACTCGTAAATTAGCCTTCTGACCACCCTCTTGATCTCTGCTCCTGCCCCTACAGGCTGATCTCAACAAGACAGCTAAAGCTGTTCTTTTTTTTTTTTTTTTTTTTTTTTTT
>NW_024412465.1:3010956-3038463 GCF_014898765.1 Herpailurus yagouaroundi | reverse complement strand
ATGTCACTTCTCTACTGGAATGCCTCCAATTCTTCTTTTGTTCTCTGAATTAAAGTTCTTGGGGTGCCTGACTGGCTCAGTTGGTTAAGCATACAACTCTTGATCTCAGCTCAGGTTATGCTCTCATGGTTGTGAGGTCAAGCCCCACATCAGGCTCCATGCTCAATGTACAGCCTCCTTAAGCGTCTCTCTCTCTCTCTCTCTGTCTTCCTCTGCCCCTCTCCCCGCCCCCCCACCCACTTGAGTGCTCTCTCTATAAAAAAATAAAAATAAAATAAAAATATAGTGAAATAAAATAAAAAATAAAAAGTAAAATAAAATAAAATAAAATAAAATAAAATAAAATAAAATAAAATAAAAGTTGTTGATGGCCTTATAACACTTGGATCCCAGTCACCCACTGCTGTCTATTGTCCTTCCCCAACACAATGGGAATGCTTCCACCCCAGGGCCTTTGCACTGGTATGTTCCTTCTGCCTTCTGGTACATCATCATGGCTTTCTCTGTCACCTCTTTCAATTCTTTACTCATCCTTTTCCTTCTCAGTGAGGTCAAAGATGACCGCCTGCCTACATTTCTACTTTCCTTGGGAATCCTGATATTCCTTATCCTCTTTCATTTTTGTCATATAGTCCCTCATCTTCCAAAATAATATGTAACCTATTTAAGTCTTAAACTTATTTTTCACGCCCTCCATAGAATATAAATTGCACTAGGCAGGTAATGTCATCTACTGGGCACACTGATGCATCGACAATGCTTAGCACAATGCCTGATGTGAAAGAAGGAATCAATATTAAAAACTAAGATACCATAAGTGTCATTTGTGGAATTATGCAATGCTACCCTCCTGTGTAAAGCAAGAATGGGAACGCTTAAAAATCTTATTTAATACATTATTTAGAAGTTGAACTTTCAGGTGAGTTTAGAGAGAACCATTTAAGGACAACTCAAGAGAATGTGCAGAATGTGCTTCACCAAATACAAAAATACTTGTGATGTCCTTCCAAGGTTATTGAAGCGTAATTACTCAGATGGCCGCCTCTAGTCCTGCAGGTGG
Source organism: Herpailurus yagouaroundi (assembly GCF_014898765.1). Taxonomy (NCBI): domain Eukaryota; kingdom Metazoa; phylum Chordata; class Mammalia; order Carnivora; family Felidae; genus Herpailurus; species Herpailurus yagouaroundi. Next base: position 3,037,403 of record NW_024412465.1, on the reverse strand, counting down.
CTTTGCCTCGATTTGCTCATTTGGCTCTTTGTTTTTTGTCACAGGTGAGCCGATCATTTCTTTTTATTTCTTCCTTATTTCTGTCCTATTTTTGGATACCATCAGTGAGTCCGTATTCCTTGTGCATGGAGTTGTTGCAATTCGATGACCCCATTCTGTGCCTTCTTTCCCCCCAGTGTCATCCTTACAGGGCCTCATAAATCTCAGGTTTCCTAGAAGGTTCTTAAAAAGCTGGGTTTGGGTTTGCCAAGATTTTATCATCACTCCCCTTCATTCCTGGAGCTTAGCCAGGAAGCTGCACACGTAGGAAAGGCATGTGAGTGATTATAAAGCCAACCTCTGCCTCTCCCAGGAAGACAAATGTCCACAGGGCCTCAGAAACAGGCGAACCTGTGCTGTTTCTCACAGTCTCCGGAAGAGACGTGATGACTTCTTCCCCCCTGGACGCCATTCTATTCCAGGAAACACACTTGTAATTACCTCATCTTAAAGTCAAGTAGACAGGGTGTGCTGTGAGCTAAAGATGGAGGCCATGAAGGGGAGAGAGAGAAGCCTCTTAGGTGAGGTATGTGTGCAAGTGTGCTGATGGGAACACATGTGGAAACAGGGATCAATGGTGCCACCAAGAGAAGACAGGGCATGCCAGGGGAAGCAGGCAGGAATACACGGGGACAATCAAAACATAAAGACAGGGGCACTTGAGAAAACTGAGAAAATTAAAAAAATAAATAAGAGTTAAAATTAAAAAAAAATAACAGAGCAGAGAGAGAAGTACAGTAACTGAGCCACATGTATTGATCCCTTTTACCCTATCTTATCATCCAAGTGTTTTGGGGGGATGGTTGAACGTTCTGTAGTTAAGTATTGGATATTTGAGAATGATGCTTACCCTATACCTAGAGTCTCCTCTTTAAAGCCAAATCCAGTATATAATCTCTGGAAATTTTGCTTTGGTGCACCAGGAAATAGAAGCTATTTAAAAAAAAAAAAAAAAAAAAAAACTCCCTCTATCTCAACCATGTAAGATAGGTAAGGAAACATGGCCTCCATTATTTGGCATCTAAATTGTCCTTCTATATTGCTTGACACATAGTATTTGTTTTGTTGTTAAGACTGCTTTTAAAGTCTTTAAATTTCTGATTTTAAAAAGTAAAAAAAAAAAAAATACAAATAAAACATGCCCAACATTTTTAACACTCAATTCAATTTTATGGTCCTCTGGGAAATAAAGTAGATAGTTTAAACAAATGATAGTAATCTTAAGATTGATCATTAAGTATGATACTCATTTTTTAAAAATGTTTATTTATTTGTTTGGAGAGAGTGAGAGGGCCCAAGTGGGGGAGGGGTGGAGAGAGCGGGAGAGACAGAGAGAGAGAAATCACCGGAGTGGGGGAAGGTCAGGGAGAGAGGGACAGAGAGAGAATCCCATGCAGGCTCCGAGTTGTCAGTGCAGAGCCACACACGGGGCTCAATCTCACAAACCACGGCATCATGACCTGAGCCGAAATCAAGAGTTGGACACTCAACTCACTGAGCCACCCAGGCACCCCACTCATTTTTCAAATGACACTAAATATATTAGGTTTAACATTTAGTGTCCTGACATATCTTAGTGTCCTGGGTTGGTAAAGCATCCACGTGCTCACATAGACCTAAATTATGTGTAGTATTTGATGTTGACCTTTTGGTTGCCCTGCTCAGAGGTGTAACGCACGTCCTGCGGTTTCTTCCTCCTCAGTGATTTCCTTTGCTTATGAACATTGTCTACTTAGTAGACATTCAGTGTCCTTTCCTTTGGTTATTTGTGATTTTTGTCTTTCTTCCAGGTTCTCAGCCCTTGTTTTGGCTGTATACTTTAATGTTGGTCTCAGAGCCTATCTGGTAGCTCTTTCCTTGCCTCCTTTGTATGCCTCATTCAGACTCTCGGTGTTTTTGCTCTTTGGTTTTTTTGTGGTTTTTGGTTTTTTTGTTTTTGTTATTTTTCACATGGCTTGGCCATTTCCACGTTTCCTTTTGTTGTTGAAATTCTGGTCAAGAAAATAAACCAGCATATGGATGCAATTTTGATTCAGTAAAATCTCGGAAGGCATGTAATTTTATAACTGTCACTTGGCACCCTGTCACTGCCATCCTGCGCTCATCCATAATAGATCGGGCTTTGTGGTGAGTAAGGGCGTCCTTTGTTCATGTAGCCTGTGTGGCGCCATCTTGTGTTCCCGACATCCTTCAGAGATTCCCTTCTCCTTCCCATTACCCTTTTCTTGACATCTTTTTCTTCTTGCTTTGGCTATTTCTTCCCTTCTATCTTACTGCTCCTCCCCTATTATTTTCATATGATGGTGTTACCCTGGCACCTTGACCCTGGAGAAGACACACACACATATACACACACATGTGCTTATCTATGATAAAGGCTTTGTCCCTGTACACTTCTTCATTTCAATGTTGTAGTTGGGTTGGGCTCTTTGAGAATTCTACCGCCGTGTTTTGTGGTCCTTGACCATGGAGAAGACACACACACACACACACACACACACACACACACACACTTGTCTATGATAAAGGTTTTGTCCTTGTACACTTCTTCATTCCAATGTTGTAGCTGGGTTGGGCTCTTTGAGTAGAATTCTACCACCGTGTTTTGTGGTCCTTGACCCTGGAGAAGACACACACACACACACACGCTTGTCTATGATAAAGGTTTGCCCTTGTATACTTCTTCATTCCAATGTTGTAGTTGGGTTGGGCTCTTTGAGTAGAATTCTACCACCGTGTTTTGTGGTCCTCCACAGTCCAGCTCCACATGGGGTGATGGCATATCTCCAAGGACTTGCCTGGGTAGGCTAATGCTGCAGCATACCAGTTTCCACATACCACAGACCTCTGCTGTCTCCTTTCATGTGGGCATTCTACAGAGGGTCTGGAACAATCTGCATTTCACATTATTATTTTTACCACTTACATAAATTTCTAACCCTCATGCTGTTTTGCAAAAAATTAAAACAGATGGAGACAAATGGTATGTGTGTTCATGCTGGAGTCACTCATTTAAATGAACACTGCAACGATAATCTTCCTCTGCTGTTTTCTGGATTCTGTTTCTCTCCAAAGCTAAGGACAGAAGAAACTGTCTGGGAGCCATTTATTTCACTTAAAACTGGAAACAAAATAAGTATCTTTTTTCAAACCCCAAATATCTGGTGGCTCATCCACGTAGCTTTATAACATTTTGTCCTCTCTGTGATCCGTGTTTTGAAATGCAGTCTTTTAGTGTTTACTGTACAGTTTTATGTTAGTACATAAAATCTTACCACCGATTAAAGCCCACGGTCATAGTTAGGACTATCTGGCAACACATGTGGCAAGTCCCACATCTGGGAACTTTAAAAAAGAAGAAAGAGACATATTTTTTACCTGACAAGAAGGTTTATCACTCAGCTACTCCACATTGCCTCCAGGGGCCCATGTCATCTCTCTCTCACCACACTGCCATGTTTGGCCATTGGGTTTCATCTTGTCCTCAAGCTTGCAGCTCCTGATGACTATGCAGGTGACCCACATCCAGGCAGGGGGAGGGGAGGAGGTTGGTGCAAGATGTTTGGGTCCTTTATATTATCAGAAAGAAAGATTCCCCAGAAATGATCTCCATAAGAGTCCACAGATGCTTGTTTGGTCCCATTCATCTTTGATGCGCCCCGCCCTCCACCCACTTCAGGCAGGTTGGGAAACCGTATTGGGCCAGCTGACCAAAGTGTGCCCAGTTCTTAGGACTGCTGGACTCTAAATGGGAAATTCTGTTGGAATGCTCAAGTTTCACTGAACTAAGATTCACCACCTTTCTAAATCACAGCCTTCATCTGAAAGCAACAGTGTAGATAAACACTCCATCACAAAAGAAGGAAACCACATTATAGAAACCTAACACCCCATAATGAATGATCCCCCGTACAAGGGAGACATAAAAGAATTCAATACATAGTTCTGGAGCTAAGGATTGAAGGGACAAGACTTATAAAAACAAAAAGTTGAATGTTAAGTTAAATAAAAATGAGGATCCAGACCTGAAAACAATATTATGAAAGTATTAATAACTGTCCCAAGTAGTTGCACAGCCAATTACTGTTACCAAGGAAGGTTAACAATCATTAATTACTAAGAGGAATTCTCTTCTTATAGATATGAAACCTCAGAAACTAATATAGAAAGCAAAACTGAACGCTCAAACAATGCCCCAACAATATTTTTAAACAAATTCGCCTGGAAATATGTAACAACCCAAGAGCTCATGCAGAAATAGGCTCTAGAAACCGTCTTTAATCATTTTAGGGAGGAATGGATCTGTGGCACTGATGCTATTTGGGTCTCTAACAAGACATGCCCTTCGATGAGGGGAGACACTTCACTGGGAAAATACAGAATAATTTTATTCATACTGAAATGAAAAATGGAGCAAAACTTTCTGGATGGCTGATATAAGAAATGCTTGATGGTTGTACATCTATGAGATAATTGGAAGGAATTCAAGTTTCCATGGATGGAAAATAATGATGTACGACTCTAATACAACAAAAAGACACTACAATCAACTCAAGCCATATTCATTAAGCTTTCTGCCTAGGTGCCTAATTCCACACAACTTGTTAAAATGAGACAATGTCCCCATTCCTGAGATGTTCCTGAGATTAGCAGAACACGTACATAGCAAAAACAACACCAACAGCAACAAACAAGACTGTGTATCACCCTTAAAAGAAGCATGTGAAAGGTTTTAGAAACACAAGTTAGCAATTAAAGCTAAGAAGCTAAAAGGCTTATACTTAAAGCTTGCTTATTTCCCTAATATTAATGCAATAAATTGTTCATGCCACCCTATAGAGATTTCCCCTAGACTTGGGCACAGAAGCTCTATCTTTGATAGAAAACATCATACCCATTTGAAACTCAGTTTCTTTCCCAGTTCATATCTTTACATGGGACAGAAAGAAGGTTATGTTTGCATAAGGCAGAAAGCCACCATGATTTCAAGACAATTAAGAAGGGGACAACTGTAGCCAAGAAATGGGATCCCTGGACTTTTGGATTATTTTCATATTCTGGATCACTGGTGGTGGTGGGAGGGAAAAATATGTCCATTTAAATTAACTTAAGGTTAGCAATAACACTTTTCCGACAATAAAAAAACATGTGTCTGGAATGAACTCTAAAAGCAGTGGATTGTCCAGGACAAGAATTGCCATGCGCGTGAGGAAGAAATGAAGTGAGAGATGCAGCCACATTAGACCTGTGGGCAGTTTTCGTTCTGCTTCCCACCGTGGGGAGGAGAAGGGGAGAGGCACCCTCATCAGATTGATATCATCATGATCCTGGACACAGCCAGCTGGTCTGCACCTTGTTATACAGCATGACATCACTCAAATGCATTTGGTGCTTAATGTGGCTGGAGATATCTCCAAATGTCAATTGAAATCCTGCCCTTAATTCGTCATGAGCAAGACTTGAATTTTAACAGGGACGACAAGGCCCCTTGCCCAGTGTCATTAATGAAGATACTCGAAGAGTGCTTGAAAGTATAAAAGCAGCATCCAGGGAGCCTCGTGCATACTGCAAGGATGTGGCTTTTCAATGCCACACCTCCATTATAAATTCAGTACCACGGACAGCTGATGAAGACTCGAGAGACTGCGAAACCATTCACATCAAAACCATCTTCTTTTCCTTTTCCTTTTCCTTTTTTTTTTTTTTTTTTGTCCCCCATGAGGGAAGATAAGTATTGGTCCAAGTGATGGCAGGAAAGGCATATGCTTCCTTCCACTTTAGGGGCCGTAAGAGAATGTTGGAGACAGATTTCTCTGATGTTTGAGGAAGGTTTTGCCGTCTGAACATCTGGATGTCAGAGTTACTTATCTTTAGGTTGATTTTTTTTCCTCTGTGAAACAAACTGAACCACTTAACACTGCCAATCGTGGCCTCCAGATATGGACTGAGAGCCCTCCAAGAGCTCTATTTCTAGGATACTCCCCGTTTTTCTCCTACATCTTACTCCTCCATTTTTCTAGGCATTCAGTTAGCTTCACAATTTACTTCGAGTTATCTGCTAATCCCAGACCCTCCTCCTGACTTGTGTGGGTATGTGAGCCTCCCCTGAGCATCTGCCATGATGCCTTACTCTCCTCGCTGCTATCATGTTGAGTCCACTTTGAGTTCACTTGGAGTGAATATGTTTATATTCACTCTCCCTTTCACTGCCTCCAGACCCCTTGTTAATCCTACCTCACCCCTCACTAAACTTCTGCCCTAAACTCCTAACTGGAGTCTCCAATTCCTGTAATCCACATTTGTCCGTGCTACTCAATGCTGAGAGACCCATCTTTCCAGAAACTGGGGTCAGTCTTACCTACAACCCAAATGAAGCCTAAACTCTTTACTCCCACATTCACTCTGCTCTGGGTCATTCCCAGATCTAGCCACAGGCTCCCCTTCTGCTCCATTCTCAAATTTACTGTGTTTTAGACAAGAAGGATCCTTTGTTCTTCCCAAATTGTGCCTCACACTTTCTTATTCTGACACCCTACTTACAATAGTCCCTCAAGCACAATGCCAATGGCTTCTCTTCCTTTGTTTCCCTTAGGAATCAGTCAAAATTTACCTCCTTTATGATTCCTTTCCTAATGCTACAATCTAAACAGCATCATGCCTCCCTTGCACCCCCAATACACAAACCCAGATTCAGTCCGTCACTTTGTCCAGGAAATAACGATATTTTATTTTAGTTCCATATTTTATTTTCCTTAATAGAAGTAGGCATTGACTCATTATATATTTGCCCACTGGCACACGTTGCAATGATCTGTAGAGATTTGGAACTCCATAAAGATTTGCTGAGGAGATGAATTAGTGAATTGTATAGAATGACAACATTAGCACCAAGCTTAAGAAGATGTTATAGAATATAGAGAATTAGGATTAGAGTTGTTAATATTTATGGAGGATTCTAGCATTGTTCACAGTGGTGAAATTACATGTAAAGGACGTCTGACATTCTTGCCAAACTTGTGTCATCGTATTCAAACAAAGTAAGAGGGATGCTCATGAAAAAGCATTTACGGCACTGGCACAATAGTTCATGCTTTGAAGAGGGAAGACAAAGCAGGATCTCTACACTCACAGAGCATATGACACAGCCGAGAAGAAGCACAAACAATGGGAGGGGGCAGTTACTAGGTACTTTATAAGACTGCATCATAAACTAGGAAAGAGAAAAATTAGAAGACAGAGTAAACAATTTTTAAAAAGTAGGGGATAAGGGGCGCCTGGGTGGCTCAGTCGGTGAAGCGTCTGACTTCAGCTCAGGTCATGATCTCGTGGTTCGTGAGTTCGAGCCCCACATCGGGCTCTGTGCTGAGAGCTCGGAGCCTGGAGCCTGCTTCGAGTTTTATCTCCCTCTGTCTCTGCCCCTCCCCCACCCCTGCTCACACTCTGTCTCTGTCTCTCTAGTAAAAATAAACAAACATTAAAAAAATTGTTTTTTAAGTAGGTGATGAGAGAATCCAAGAAAGACTGCAAGTGTTAAAGGTTGATCTGAGTTTTGAATGTGGTTAATGAGCGAGAAATAGAAAGTTTCTCAAGCAGGAAAGAAGCATCAGAGAGAATGCTAATTGTGAAGCCAGTATTCTGTGGCAAGGACTGTGATCCATGCCGTTTAATGCCCAGTGGGGGTCTTCTTAGGTTTAACTGAACATATAAGACCACAAGACCTCCAAAAGTCACCAAGGTGCCAGCAACTCAGAAGGACACAACCAAGAAAGCTGAACTTGTCCACAGAGCTGCCCCAAAATGCCTCAGATGCAAAGAGGCAAGGTCCACACCTATGGGGTTAGTTCCTTCTTGGCACAGAAATTCCAAGGCTTCACAGGAGTGACTATCTCCTATAAACACCACAGAAGCACAATTTCCAAACCCCACACTTACAAAAAGCACCGCCCTTGGGAAAAAAATCTCGGTAGATCTCTAATTCCAGGATGACCCGATATCCGCCCTTCGGATGGACATGATGACTCAGCGTTTGAGTGTCCGAACGATGATGGGATAGATACATACTGGTTATCCTTCATAAAATACTGCAATGAGAATTAATGTTGAGCATCACAGATCCCCAAAATGTAAATACAAAGCAGTAGCACCAAAAAAATTCCACAAAGCCTGTTTAATAAATAGTCCCATCGACTGGCCTTACATCGATCCTATCAATATCACCGCTACAACGCTCACAGATGCAAACTCATCCACAGCCACGCAATTCATTGAAAGGGGCTTCCTGCATTATCATTTGGGAACAGAGAGCTTGTGTATGGATCTGGCCCTTTTCCCAGTTGTTCTCATGGAATGTTTTACAGTCTCATGGAGCCAAACCTATGTAGAATGGCCCAACTCTTCTTATTTTCTTAGCAGCTACGCATGGCTAACCCGCACGGGAATAAATATTCTGAGATCAGTCTGGTGCTTTTCCCTTCACCAACCCCTTGAGAAATTCTGGGTGAAATGTTAGCAACTCATACCTTTCAAGAAAGTTGCATATGAAGACTGGTCGTGATCAATTGCACTCGCTCTTTCTCCAGTGAAATAAAATACCAATTCATTGTGGTCTTTCTTATTTCCTCAACACAGGCAAATACGGAGATATGAAGTTCACCTGGACCCTGCTCTTTGGTTCGTTATGCTGGTGCTTCTCTGAATTCAGTGTGTTTATTTCAAATAGATGCCAGGGGCGCCTGGGTGGCTCAGTGGGTTAAGCGTTCAACTCTTGATTTCAGCTCAGGTCATGATCTCACAGTTCATGAGTTCAAGCCCTCATCAGGCTCTGTGCTGACAGTGCAGAGCCCGCTTGGGATTCTGTCTCCCTCTCTCTCTGCCCCTCCCCTGCTCTCTATCTCAAAATAAATAAATAAATAAACAGTAAAATATAAAATAGAAGCTCATCTCTTTAAAAAAAAAAATAGATAGCAGTAAAAAAAAAAGACTATTTCTAGCATCATCTGGGATCAGACCCTAAAAGAACACAGTCCTAAATAATGTTTTCATATTTCCAATATGTTCTTCCATTAAAATTCTAAATTTAGTTTTTTTACCTTTTTCCTTTCACTCCCACATACGTTTTAAATATAAAAAGTGATCTACCTCCTGCCAGTCTGACATTTGCACAGGTGGGTATTTGAAAATGATTGCATTCAATTTTTGGTAACTAATGCATAGGGAAAAATTTACATCATGTGGCTCAAATATATTTTTGTATGCTCTTTCCTCATAATTTACTTTAGCATCAGTATTATCACATTCCAAATTTTACAGATTTTTATACCAAAATTATCTCATTTCTCCTTAAAATTTTGTCTGATTAACCTTTGTGTTTCCTAGCATTACATAAGAATTGCCCTTTGTGTTTTTTTTTCCCAACTACCTTTCTCCTATTTCAGAAACATTCAGCTAATTATCCAGCCATCCGCTGACTAAACCAAACTGGGAATTAATACAGAAGTTTGGCTTATGGAAAGATGAACATTCATAGGAAGATACTCGTCCTTTGCCAGGTTCAGTGCATTTTCGTCGCTTGGCAGATGAGAAGAGACTCTACATTTTAGCCCATCACCAGCTCTGGAAACCACAAATGGGATTTGAAGCAATGTGCTCCTTTCTAATCCCGCTAGCCACAAAGGAAGCTGGGTTCCCTGCAGTGTGACCCTGAACTCCTACCGTTAGTTTATTAAATTTCAGCAAACTTGCAAGCCTCTGTCACATGGTGAAAAGACCAATGTCTAGCCCCAAATCTGTCTGGGACATATTTGTCCTGTTCTTTGCATTACTGGGTTTTTGTTTGTTTGTTCTCGGTCACCTTCAGTTGTTCACCTCTTAGAGACCTGTCCTGGTCACACAATCTAAAATATCCGTACCACCCACATGTTTTTCACTTTCTTATTTGCCCTATGGCTCTTTTCCCAATCTGAAATTCTGTCCTTTAACATTTTTAGGTTAATTTATTTATTTTGAGAGAGAGAGAGACAAAGCACCATCAAGGAAGGAGTAGCGAGAAAGGGAAAGAGAGAGAGAGAATCCCATGCAGTCTCCATGCTGCCAATACAGAGCCCCATGTGGGGTTCGTTCTCAGGAACCATGAAATCATGACCTGAGCCACAACCAAGAGTTGGATGCTTAACCGACTAAACCACCCAGGCACCCCTGAAATTCTGTCCTTAATACATTTGTTTACTGGGTATCTACTCCCTCCCCAGCTAAGATGAGGAAAGGGCAATTTTGAATCCTATGTACTATTACATCCTCAGGGTCAAGAAGAATGATTTATCAATATTCATTGATTGGATGGAAGGATGGATGGATGTGTGGATGGATGGGGGATGGATGGATGGATGGATGTGTGGATAGGGGGATGGATGGATGGATGGATGATGGATGGATGGATGGGGGATGGATGGATAAGTGGAGGAGGCTCTACATGGGTCATTTAACATGCTCCCATGAATCTGTGTTGTGTCTGTTTTCAGGGGCTCTTGGGTTGGACAGCTCGTCCTTCTCTAACTTCTCTGATCTCTCATTTTGTCTATCTTCTCACTACTGAATGTGTGCACCCTGGCCAAGTTGGTTGTGGCGGGTTATGAAGAGACAGAGTTGTTTCCATGACTACTAAGAACAAAAATTCTAATAATATGCTAACCTAGCTTCTCCTCAGTCACTGCCAACCACCATCCTGCTTAAGTGATCCCAAAAGTCACTTATCATGACTTGACTCATTTTATATTGCTGAGCCTACCCTTCTGGGTCCCCACATTAAAGCATGCACAGTAGGACATCATGGAGCTGTCAGTCCTAATGATGGTTCTGTCTTCTGTGTTGGGCACATAGTAGGGACTTGTGTCCAACATTTGTTTCATATGAGAATATCCTAAAACACATAATTACATCTGATAATGCAGTTATAAATATTTGATATATGAATATTCTAGTATTTAAACATCTCTGGACCTTTTCCTTTTACCTTTGTTTATGTTCATCCAGGAAAATGACCACAAACCCTCTGGGGAAGGCTTAGGTGAAGTTTTGAATTCTGCATTCACTCTAGGGTATCCATTCATTCATTCATTCATTCATTCTAGGGTATTTCCTCAAGCGTACCCCTGCTCCATTAAAAAGATCTTCATCTAAGGGCACCTGGGTGGCTCGGTCGGTTGTGTGTCCGACTTCGGCTCAGATCATGATCTCATGGTTCATGATTTCGAGCCCTGCGTCAGGCTCTGTGCTGACAGCTCAGAGCCTGGAGCCTGATTCGGATTCTGGGTCTCCCTCTCTCTCTGTCCCTCCCCCACTCATGCACGCACACACTGCCTACCAAAAATAAACAAGCATTAAAAATAATTTTCAGGGGCGCCTGGGTGGCGCAGCCGGTTCAGCGTCCGACTTCAGCCAGGTCACGATCTCGCGGTCCGGGAGTTCGAGCCCTGCGTCGGGCTCTGGGCTGGTGGCTCGGAGCCTGGAGCCTGTTTCCAATTCTGTGTCTCCCTCTCTCTCTGCCCCTCCCCCGTTCATGCTCTGTCTCTCTCTGTCCCAAAAATGAATAAAAACGTTGAAAAAAAAATTTAAAAACAATTTTCAATACTAAGGAGATCATTGGCACCTTGCTATCTTGCCACCCGAGGCGAAAGGGAATTTATACTGATTGTGAACACCCAACTTCTAGGAATGCTTTCCACAACGCTCTGAGGATGCATTATCCCAGTTTTCCAGACAGTTGTATTAACTCCCTCTGGATCACAAAGGACAGATTTTAAACAAGATCTGTCTGACTCACACTCCTTCTTTGATGTGAAAACATCTTCTGTTCCTGGTCACCGTCTCTACAAATTGCTGGGTGAGGACATGAAGCGTTATAGTCCCTGTCTTTTTGAGGAACTTAGTGTTTAGGAGGGGAGATAATGTAAATGTATGAAAAATACAGTTTGAGCCATATGGAAATGACAATAATTGACAGTTTTAGGACCAAGCACATGGCAATCCCATATGGTTCAAACTTATATATATATAGGAAGAACAAATTCCTGTCCTGACATTCTGAATCCAAAACGGGATTCTTTACCTTTCCTGGGTCATGGCCTTCTCTTAGGAGATGTTTCTCTCCATGGGAAATACATTCTCATCTATTCACAAAAATGTCACACAGGTAAGGGGGTGGTTCTTAGACCCCCTGGGAAACCATGGGTCTCGGCTGAATAACATCTACTTCCAAAGATGCAAAATTATCTTCAGCTAGTCCTAAACGTGATACAGGAGATGTTTGTGGCCTCAGGCTCTTAGGATTAAGTGGAACCTTGAAATTTAAGTGAAAGCAGCATATCTTTCTTTTCTGATCTAAGTGTATTCTCAACGAATTGGCATGTTTACGTAAAGCCGTTCAGGCAATACCGACCAAAAGCAAGCTCTCTATTATTTGGGAGGAATATATTTAGCCTGCAAACTGTTCCTTGGAAGATAACAGTAATATTGCCTTTCTTTAGAAAACAAACTGGCCTGGTTGAGACAAGATGATAGTATTTAATGTAATAGTCAAGCTTGATAAGCAACCGTGCAGGTGTCTCCAATCTCATGGAGGGAAAGTGCCTTGCTGTAGAGGGTATGATAGGAAGATCTTCGAGCAAGAGTTTCAGACTTCAGCATGGAAGTTCCCCCCTCATTCTTCCCTGCTTGGCTACCAACGACTCATTTATCCACAGTTATGAGCCACATCTTTAAGACGAGATTTAGATTAGATGATCTCTGGAGATGGTTATGGGTGAACAATCCACCCTCGGGGACCCACACATTTGCATTACTTTTAACCCAGCTTTCCATAACTACTGGACACACTGGCACATTCATCAATCCAGGGTATTTTCTCTCTTCCACTCTCTCAAGGCCCCTGTGGTGACACCCTCAACCCCCACATCCAGTAAACAGCAGAGTCACATGAACCACTTGGATATGCAGGTAATGACAATGTGGATCCTGGATAGGCCAGGAGGGAAGAGAGACTGCAGGCCACGATAAGGTGATAAGGAATCTCTCCTTCCTCGCCCCTCCTGTCTAAGAGACTGGCAGCAGGTGGGGCCTGCATATAGGTGTGTGGGTTTAGTTGTGCATAGGTGTATAATTACCCAGACAGACACACATATATGTGCACTGATGGCTGAGTCTCTACACACATCCTCCGTCTATCAAAACAAACTCGTAAGAATATATGTAAGAACTGCCACCAAAGCAAAAATTCACCTGATATTATGATATGGAATAATAATGATGATTTTAAAACTTGAATAGAATAGTAATTCTCTCTATCCAATGCCTGGGTGTAGACTTTCACAAACCACATGGACTGTATTTCCAATTCTTTTCCTTTTCTTCTGGGTTACATTTGTTCTGAGTGCATTTACCGAAATGCAATTAGATGTCTATTGAATCTAATAAGAACATTAAGATTATTTTTAAAAAGTCTGATAAACTAAACTAAAAACTAATTGTCAACAAGTAAGACAGCAGATACACTCTATGCTTAGACTCTCAGGACCAAAACTTTTAAACTTCTGTTGTAGGCACAATTCTACTAAACAGCATGGTTATCAGGTTCTCATAAATATTTTCTTAATGGAAAGAAAGTGCAAAGTAGGCAGAGTAGCAAACAGGACAGCTGGTCTACCCCATGATGAGAGGTAGCTGATGGAGAGGTACGTCCAAACCCAGAGTCTCCCAAAGGGATCTCCCAGGGACCAATTGATACTTTTCTCTACAGTGGAACTTTCCAGACTCACACCTGGCTGGTCAAGTCAAAGCGTTGAGGGGAGAAGGTGTATCTGAGCACAGGCTTCTTTCCACTTAGCAGGCCTGCTGGTCAACATGGCCCCAGCAACAAGAAAGGGTTTGCCTCCCTGGGGACAGAAGCCGGGACCACAACAGAAGCAAACCACACACAAAGAGCACTGCCCACATCAAGGATGCAAAATATAGTGGGTCTGGTATCTTGGTCTATCACTAGAGTAAGAGATATTTTCCTTCCAACCTTCCCTCCAAAGATGCAAGATGAACGAAAGAGTAAATGATCTTATTTTCCAAAAATGGGGTTATGTTGCCAATGCACAGTTGTGACCACAGGACATTTTCTCAGCCAAGACTGAGAATAAAACACCACGAGACCCCTACATTTCTTCGACTATGCTACGATGCATAAAGGCTTAGACCATTCTCATCCCACTCTGTTAAATTCTTGACACGTAGCACACATGGAACAAGCAAACATTTTAAATAACGCACTGGATAATTTTCCAATATACAATGAAAATAAGTGCCCCTTTGCCCCATTTTGGCCTGAATTCACCCAAGGCAATCCTGTGGTTCTAACAGTCTGTACTTGGGCAAACAGTCAACTCCCACGCGCATTTGTCAACCAAGAAATCATTTGCCAAGTAATATTTGAAAAAGGCAAATGGTCTAAGCATCAGCAACACAAAAATATGTCAAACGATTCACATATGTATGCATATGCACATATGTATGTGTATATATGTATATATGCAATACATGTATATTTATGTGCATTTACGAGTATGTGTATGTATGTATGTTTGTATATATTCTCCAGGAAAATGAAAGGTAGGGTACAGAAAGCCCTTTTGTACCCAATTTAATAACTGACTGGAACCTTCCCAGATGGAGAGTGGGGAGGAACACATCTGAGTACAGCTTGTCAGAAGGGAGGCCTGGAGGCGTGTAGGAGAGCAGGATGTGCTCAGGCAAATGTGAGCAGTTTGTTCCCAGGGGCAAGAGGACATGGTCATGGAGGTGGGAAGTGCAGGAAGCTGACCCTGGAAAAGAAACACAGGTGTGTATTTTACAGATCCTTCTGCATTGTCCCACAGGTCTTGGGTTCTCTGGGGGTGGTGAACACGTAGTCACTGGAGAGATGTGATCATGATTTGTCTTTCATTACAAAACAAAGTCATCAGATCTGAGAATTGGGACACGCCTATGACAGTCACATGAAGGATGGATTGGAGGAAGGAGAGGGACAGTTGAAGCGGCCAACCAGACCAAGATAATGAACACAACAAGTGCAGCAGTCACTACGGGCTTTGAACAGTCACCTCATGTTCGGGGACGTTCTACATGCAGAAATGGTGGCCTATAGTCAGCCATTCTGTAAACGGTGACAAAGAGGAAGTAAATTACTCCTGAGTTCTTTACCTTGGAGACGCTGGTGTTTAGGGTACCTCTGACCAACACGAAGGTGTAAGGAAGAAACACGGTTTAGAGGAAAGTGATCTGTCAACATTTGGACATGTTGGAAGGTTGAGTTTGGAATGTCTGAATGACACTCGGAAGTTTTTCATAGGAGTTAAAATTCAAACGCTGACTGAAATTAGTGGTCTAGGCTGCCAATAAAGAGAAGAAGCACTCACACAGATGTGTAGCTGAAACTATGTGGGTGGACTGAATCACTCAGGGATTAACTATAATGAAGAGAATGAGGGAGGCGCCTGGGTGGCTCAGTCGGTTAATCGTCCAACTCTTGATATCGGCTCAAGTCATGATCTCATGGTTCATGGGGTCTGCTATGAGCGCAGAGTCTGCTTGGGATTCTGTCTGCGAAGCCCCCACTCACATTCTCTTTCTCAAAATAAATAAACATTTAATAAGAAAGAGAGAAGAGAATGAGGTCAAGAACAAAATGTTGGACAGGCCAATATTTAAGAATGTAAATTAAGTGAAGAAGGACCCCACAGGGTTGTGGAAGAGAACCATAAGATACGGATGCAATGAAAACTTAGGAAGGAGTACAGGGCCAAGCTGACAAGCACCCATAAAATGTGCTAAGGGGTTGCCACTGGCCTTGGCAGTGTAGACATTACTGGCCATACTGTATTGAAATTATTTTCACATGAGGTTGAGGAGGGTTGAAAATCAGTTTTGGGGAAATGGAAGGGGAAGAAGGAAACGAAAGTTCTGATTTCGAGAAATGTGACTACACAAGAGGAATATATGTTATAACGTAAACTGGTGCAGCTCGTATGGAATACAGTATGGACATTCGTAAAAAATTAAAAGGAGGGCTACCATATGATCCAGCAATCCCACTTTTCGGTATTTATCTAAAGGAAATGAAAACACTAAATGAGTATATGCACCCCTATGTTCCCTGCAGCATAATTTAGAACAGCCAAGAAAAAAGCCAAAACAGCCAAAAAAAAAAAAATACCATGAAAAAAGGAAATCTATTTGTGACAATACAGATTCAACTTGAGGCCATTATGCTAAGTACAATAAGTCAAATGGAGAAAGACAAATACTGTGTATCTCATCGTAGGTGGAATCTTTAAAAACAACAAGAACAAGGTCGTAACTATAGAGAACAGATTGGTTGTCACTAGAGATGGGGAATGGGAAAAAATGGGTGAAGGGGGTCGAAAGGTACAAAGTTCAGTGATAAAATGAAGTCATGGGTGGGTGCCTGGGTGGCTCAGTTGGTTAAACATCTGACTCTTGATTTAGGATCAGGTCAAGATCTCATGGTTCGGTTCATGAGACTGAACAGCACATTGGGTTCCTTAGTGACAGTGCAGAACCTCCTTGGAATTCTCTCTCTCTCTCTCTCTGCTTCTCCCAACTCAAGCTTTCTCTCAAAATAAATAAATAAACATTTTTGTTTAATTAAGTCATGGTGGGGTGCCTGGGTGACTCAGTCAGTCGGTTGAGCGTCCGACTTCGGCTCAGGTCACGATCTCACAACTCTGAGTATGAGCCCCGCGTCAGGCTCTGTGCTGACAGCTCAGAGCCTGGACCCTGCTTTGGATTCTGTGTCTCCCTCTCTCTCTGCCCCTAACCCACTCGCATTCTGTTTCTGTCCCTCTCAAAAATACATAAACATTTTAAAAAATTAAAATTAAGTCATGGGGACATAATGTATAGTATGTAGACTACAGTTAATAATGCTATGCTGCATATTTGAAAGTTGCTACCTCAGTAGATCATAAGAAAAAAGTTAGTAACTGTGTAGATGTAAACTAGACATTTTGGCCATTTCACAATATATAGAAATATCAAATCATTACACCTGAAATAAATATATGTCAGTATACCTCAACTTAAATACCTTCCTCATAAAATTTATGTTAACATGGAATTGGTTCACTATTGTTATTTTAAATGAATTAATAAATATTTTAAAAGTTGAAAAAAGCATCTGGTGGAAACACATAAGAAATGAATACAATTATCCATTTGCTGCCATAAATAATGAACAGGTAGACAGAGTTAGAGCTGTTAAGGGTGGAAAGACGGAGCGGTGAATGGATAAGGAAAAAGTACTTGGTGGTAAGGGTTGACTTCTAGATCATGGGCAGAAGGTTGGGTGCTGCTGAGATTCTGGGAGACAGAATAGATGTAGGTGCACAATTATCTGCAAATGCGTTGTGCTATGTGGTTCTGGAGAGTTCATTCCTGATGGATTGTTCTTTCTTTGAGGAGGGAGAAGACCATTTTCTGATTAAAAAAAAAAAAAATGAACGTGGGAAGATAGAAAACCATGGAGTGGATGCCAAGGGAAATGGATATGACAGGTGGTGAGGAGAGAGCTTAAGTGGAGTGCCAGCCATCCCTACGATCTCCACTGTTTCCAGAAATCACATATTGATGGTGAAGCCAATCCATGACATAATTCCACTGGCCCAAGGGACCAACACTGTGGGACCAAAGAAATGGATATCTGGGTAGACACAGAACTTGGAGTCAGCAGGATGAGCTCAACCCAAGAAGAGGAGGGAATCAAGGGTGTGAGCGAGGGTTCGAGTCAGATTCGACAACCTACGTCACGCACATGGTGTCTGAAAGGAGAGGCAATCCTCACAGCCTGGATGGAAAGCAAAGAGAGGAGAGGGGGAGACATGACTGGCAAACCAGGAGCCCGGCTCCCCTGTTCTAAAAGGATTCAGAATCAGGAGGAGGGGGAAGCTTGAGGAATGATGAGATCCTAATGAGGACCTAGGGACGGCTATGGAACACAGCTGAAGTCTTCCAAATAGGGGAGACCAAGAACTTCATATGCTTCCACTCTTTCTGAGCCTTTTCAGTCAATGCTGGCTGCATAGACCTAACCCTAGCACGTCAACAGCCATCTTAAAACAGGTACATTCTCGAGGCACCTGGGTGGCTCAATCAGTTGAGTGTCCGACTTCAGCTCAGGTCATGATCTCAAGGTTTGTAAGTTCGAGCCCCGCACCAGGCTCTCTGCTGTCAGCACCGACCCCACTTCGGATCCTCTGGTCCCCTCTTCCTTTGCCCTTCCCCGCTCACATTCTCTCTCAAAAACAAACACAAAAAAAATTCTTTAACTAAAAAAAAAAAAAAAAAAAAAAACAGGCATATTCTCATCCTTGAGTTGTAGGACATAAGGGCTCTGGCCTCGAGTATTTATGTAATACGTTGATGTGGGGCACTTTTCTCTGGGATTACGCTAACCAGAACTCACGCTGTTTTCCAAGTCTGCACAGACACTGCTTCCACAGCCTCAAGTAACATCCTCCCAACAGGCTTTCCGTACCCTCTCTGAGGATCTCCCTAGCTCGGTAGGCCATGGCAGCACACTGCACCCAGCACAGAGCAAACACTGAAAGACGCTCTTGTTGATGATATGAATCAAGCCAGCATCTTCAGAACACCATCTATGGCTGATTCTGGTGCCACTCTCTCAGGGGTGACTGATAACTCAGCACCGTTTTTCTTTGTGGGGTTAAAGAAAGGCAAAGGGCCAGTGAGAGGGGCAGCCCAGGAATGGCCAGGAATCTGGAATGGGGTAAGGGGGGCCCGCAGGGTTTCCTCTGCCTCTTCTTACTTCCAACGCCTTTACATCGGTGTCCATTTCCTGGATGTTGTATGGGTTTAATACGCACCGTTTCATGGTGATACTGTAAAAATGGAGCAAGAAAAATCATGCAAACACTAAAAAAATGACCTATTATTATCATTATTACTACTATTTGTTGGGGGGCGGATGATGATTCCATTAAGCTCAGATGGAATCTTTCACACCTGCTGGATGCGGACAGAACTATGAGGAGCAAGGAAATGCATGTCCATATGCACAGGAAATGTATAGCTTTCGAAGAGATAAGTGGACAAGAGTTAAAAGGTGGTGTGGGTGAGGCCTGGGAAATAGGGTTTCAGGAGAAAAGAACATGTTTTCATGTGTAATGACTACTTCCAGGATATGAAATAAAAATTTTGAAGGCTGAGATGCTGTGAATCATAGAGTATTTTGCTCATTTCTCTGACGGGTTTCTTCCAAACCAAAAAAATAATAGAAAAAGAAAAAGAAAGCAACCACAAATAGGAAATAGAACAATAAAGCAGAATGATCAGCAAGCCATATATTCCCCTGAGTGGATTTCCCTGTAACAGTGAACCACAGGAGAGGTTCCAGAAACCTCTGAGATTCCCAGTCCAAATCTCAAAATTGGGCTGATGGGGACAATCATTTTGAGAACTCATCGATTCTGTCTCAATTAAGGGATTATTTGTGTTTGTTTCCATGTAAGGAAGCTTTAACTAAACTGATTTGAGAAAATATTATGCCATCAGTGGAGTCTAAATCCTAACCTGTGTTTTTCTTCTGCAACATATTAAGCCATCCGCTCTCCCCCACGGATTCTCACACGCGTGGAGATCTGCATAGGCTGCAGAATTATTTTTTCTTATTTTTATAATGATCATGCTTATTGTGATGAATTGAAAGAATATGTAAGCATAGAAATAATTACGGTTTTCACTTTCTCTGCCAATCCCTGTCTGTCCCCAAGGCATGGGAACTTATATGTCAACACTGCTTATTTGTTTATTTCCAGACTTTTTCTACGCCGTTATACACATATATGTACACATACACGCACACACACATTTTAAACACATATGTGTGCCCACATTCACATATATGTACACATACAAATATGTGTGTACATTCTTGTGTGTGTGTATATATATATATATATATATATATATATAGGTAAATACCTATACTTGCCTATATAGATTTACATTCTAATGTAAATATACATCTTCACATTTCTACTTTGCTTGTTTTCTTTTAAATGAAAAGTAGTTTTAGATTGTAAGTATATACAAGAATTCATTTGCTCATCCCCCTGATAAGAAAAATTTCAGTAGCAATGGACATCTCTGTCCATGTAAGCCATAGACTGAATGTCTATGTCCCCTCAAAATCTGTATGCTGAAAACTAACCCCCAATGGGATGGTATTTGGAGGTGGGGGTCTTTGGAAGGTAACTGGGTCATGCGGGTGGAGCCCCCCTGAGTGGGATTAGTGTCCCATTCTATAATGTCGTCCCTTATATAAAGTGAGGACACAGGAAGATGGCCATCTAGGAACCAAGAAGCAGGCCCTCACCAGACACCAACTAGGCCCATGCCTCCATCTTGGACTTCCAGCCCCTAGAACTGTAAGAAATAAATGTCTGTTGTTCACACCGCCCGCTGTGCGGCCGCCCCGACAGACTAAGACGACACATCTTTGTGCTTATGCATGTAGGACAGGTTCCTGAGAAAGAAGTGATGGAGGGAAAGGGGGGTCTCTTTTTAAATCTTAATATAGCATACCACATCTCCATCAATTCACCCAGCCACCAGTAAGGTGTGAAAATGCTTACCGACCATGCCCACAGATAACTGCATTTAGTTTTGTCATTAAACGAGGCAAAAGTATAATAAAATAAAGTAAAATAGACTTGACTTTGCTTTAACATGAATGTGTTAGGGTACGTCTCTTGATGAGGTTTAGACATTTTATCTCTTCGACTATGAGCTTCCATAATGGCTTTGACAGAGTCATTTTCAGTGTATTCCTCTCTTTTCCGGTGGCATTTAATTTGTCACTTTTATTCTCAATTTGCTATTCTCATCTACACACAGTTTCCATATCCTCCCCGTAGCATCTCCCTGCTACAATTCACAGTGGGGCAGGCATTTTGCACTAGCCAAAATTTGCAAATCCACGAGAGGGGAAAGGTGAAACACAGCACCCTTTGGAAATTGGCCAAAAATGCGAACGAAAGCGGTTTCATTTTCTATGTGACATTTGTCATGCTGCACGCACAGAGCATTTTAAATTGCACATCTGACCTTTTTAACAATAGCAGGAAATGCCAAGAGAAAATGCAAAGCTCTTCATTTCCCCTCGTAAGCCCCTGTAGAAGCCATTTTTCACGGTCCATGGCTAGAGCCTATGATAAGATTGTCAAGGTGCCTGAAACAAGCCATCAATTTCCAAGCAGTTTTCCATGCAACCAGGGGAACATCACACACTCATGCGGCACCATGCAGGGGGCTTGTTTTCGTCTGCTCTGCCTCAAGGACGCTGTTGAACAACACCACACGAGTCAAGGCAAGGTAGAAAGGAAATCGGCGTTTAAGATGGCATTATCTACCAGAACCCAAGCAAGTCCCACATCACCGTTCTCAGAACAGAGTTACTTATGCCCTATTAGGTTACTGAAGAGGAGACTATGAAAGCCTTCTATCAGGGACCCTGAGGAATGAAAACTGGAAAGAAAAGAAATAATAAATCTCCACGTTCTCCATCAAAGCGCCATCGTCTTGTATTTTGTGTTTAGCTTTTGAACCAAAGGAACGATGGCTGTCTGTTGAGTTTCAAACATGTTTAATGATGAGGTGAAAAGAATATATCATGTCAGGGGCATGTAGGTGGCTCAGTCGGTTGAACGTCCGACTTCGGCTCAGGTCATGATCTCGCAGTTCGTGGGTTCGAGACCCCGTTGGGCTCTGTGCTGAGAGCTCGGAGCCTGGACCCTGCTTGGGATTCTGGGTCTCCCTGTCTCTCTCTCTGCCCCTCCCCAGCTCATGCTCTGTCTCTCTCTCAAAAATAAACATTAAAGAAATGTTTTTAATTAAAAAAATCTATCACGCCAAATTTCACATAATTATTTTAAGTTAATGAACACATGTCCACAGATTTAAGAGAGTAGACATACGATGAAGAGTATGACTATGTACAGTCATTTGATTTTGAGTACACTGAAAGTCAAATAATTTTAAATTGTTGAGATTGAATAATTAATTAAAGTGAGATATTAAGAAGTGCCTCTCCGTTATTTGAACTACTTTCTTTTTAGGAAATAGATTTCTGCTTCTATGTATTTGATATAAATAATTTCACTATTTTTTTTCAAAATTTCAAAAGAAGAAAATAGCACATATATGAGAACCTAAAATGTGAGTTTTCAAGTTCAATGAAGGAAAACACCTATCTTGCAAAGTTCTTCCGTTTTCTTCGGAAAACCCATTTTGACAATCACTTTTTCAAAAAAGGCCATTTAATATTTCTTTTTTCTTTTACGTAGTTAGTCTTTCAGTTCATAAAGCCACAGCCTCAGGGGGGGCACTGAGATTTTGATTTGTTGTAAACAGACCATAAAAGGCAACCATTTTCACAATCACAAGACTTATGGCAACAATAAAAGTCCCAGGGAGGGTGGGGGAGGGGTAAAACAAACAAAAAAAGAGAGTCCCAGGGATTGGAAAGAGGAGTAAAAAACATAAACGAATAAAAAATAAAATAAAAAAGAATCCCGGGGAGGGGAATTCTCAAAGGCAATCATCATTTAGGGTAAAACAAGAAGTCGCTCTCTTCACCACTGGCAGCGCAGTGCCCTATGATCTCTTTTGGTGCTTTACAAAAACAAATCCAGTTAAAGGATTAAATTAACTTTTCCCACGAGAAATATGCTGAGGAGATAGGATCTTACAAAATGAAAAGCATGTTGCAACTAGTTGCACAGCGCCTTCAAATAAACAGAAGCACATGTTGTGATACCAAGGACAATCGTGGGGAAGTCCATGAAACAGTACTTTTAACTCTAAAATGGTTCAACAGTCTTCGTTTCCAAATTTTCTAGAGGAAGGGGACCACGCCCTTACACAACAGGAAAGGGTGTGCACGATCTTGTCCAAATTTACTTTCCCCACTCCTGAGTCTCCTGGTCTCTCCCATCCCCAAACACTGCGCATCGTTACCCTATGGCGTGCTACCCCATTCTTGACTGTGTCCAACATGGTACCTGCCCACTTGCCCTCTGTTCTTCCCACTGAACTCTTTTCTCACTTGAGCATCAAAACATGATTCAGCCACCACATCTGAATAGATAGCATATGGCACCTCCTGTCTGTCCCCGCAA
Organism: Herpailurus yagouaroundi; assembly: GCF_014898765.1. Lineage (NCBI taxonomy): Eukaryota > Metazoa > Chordata > Mammalia > Carnivora > Felidae > Herpailurus > Herpailurus yagouaroundi. The sequence continues at coordinate 3,014,112 of NW_024412465.1, read as the reverse complement.
CTCCCGTTACGCACATTCATCACACAACTGATCACGCACTATCTACATGACATCACAGGTTCTCAGCAGCACGACTACCTTTGTTTGTCTCATGAGGGAACACTCTGCCCTGCCCAGGGTCTGGTTCCTAGAAAGGGCTGCAGAAATGTCTGCTGTGATGGTTTTGTGTAACCACAAGGATTAGTCATGGCAGGAGAAATGAAAATTAAATTACTAAAGCATCTTTCAGTTGTGATCAAAATGGTTTGCTTCTTTGGGTAGAAAGCAAATCATCTACTTCCCCCAAGATAAAATTGAGGAATTGCTCCTTCCTGAAATGTTCACTGCATGACAAAGCTTACGTCGTGTGGCACTGGGGTCCTTCCTGTCAGGGACGGTGACGTAACCCATGTCAGCACCATGCATACATCACAGGGCGTTAGTGACATAAAGACATGGCTGTTTGGCGTTATTTTGACAGTCCGGTTGACCACTCCCATCTGAAAGAAAACTTTGGTGCATCCTCAACATCCAATTTCCAATTTTAGAATTTCCAAGTTTGCCTTCGGTTGTCTTTGTTGTATCCTTCAAAATACAGTAGCCTACAAGTACCAGACCACTGCAAACAAGCTACTGTCTGTACCAAGTTTTGCAATTTTCTATTAACTCGTTACCTCCCTAAAATGTTATTATTTTAAATCATCATTTATCATTCATATTATAATATATTATGTAATATTTATATATTTATACCAGTTATTATAGATGCATTGCTTCTTGAGGATGTTATCACATTTAAATCATTAGTATTTGAGCAATATTTTGCAACCCAGAGATGCTTGATGTGACAGGAATAGTACTCACCATCTTATAATCGTGGGAGGCTGCCATGGTCCCTAAATCATTAACACTGGTCTGGTTTTCTTTTCAAATACATAGCACTCATATTAACATTTACTATGTATGACTTTTATATTATATATTTATGCTGCTATTTATCATTCATCCATCAATTATTATGGAGGTTATGGTATTTAAATAATTATTCCTTGAATAACATCTTGTACCAAGGATTAATCTCAGAGGACCCTTGCCGTGAAGGCAATGGCTTCCAATAATCCTACATCATGAGGTTGCGTTGTAAGAAGAGACAATGCTCTTTATAATCTCAGTTCAGACAGAAATACAGAAATGGATCAGCTCTGGATCCAATGGATCCATTGGCCTGCCCTTGTGGCCCTTGTAAGCGTCCAGTGTACCCCACCTGACGTGTTTCCCATGCAGGTAGGTAAGCGAGGCAAAAACTAAGGGGACAGCCAATGTCCTCTCTTTCCCTTCTCCAAAGTCTACGTGTATTATTAATACCTCTCTGGTTTTCTTCCCAAATATCTCTCCAATGGCTCCACCTACTTTCCCACCTTTGGCATCCTAGTCTGGGCCGGCAGCCTGTCTCGGATGGACCGCAGAGTGACCTGCTGATGAGATGCCCCCCTCATTCTGCCCATTGATTCCCAACCAGAGGACTTAATCACAGTACTGACTGACCCACCCCTGCTTAACGGCCTCCAGCAGAGACCGGAATGACCTGGCCACTCTCTAATTGTCTATCCGTAACTCATGTCCCTTTTTTTTGGTTCCTGTACTCACAAATGTTCCAGCCCTAGAGCCATGGACAGGATGTTCTCACATGTCAATCTTCCCCTCTCCACTGTAGAACCCACCCAACCCCCTAAGTCCAAACTCCATTCTGTCCTTCCCTGAAACATGAGGTCAGCTGGCTTGGTCACGATCACAACATTCCCTTTCCTCCATGGCACTGATTACATTCTGTAGCTTATATTCACTGGGATGTTTATGTGATTACTGGTTGTCCCCGTATTTCTACTACACATCCCCAGAAGGCAAAGAGTGAGCATCTGTGCCTTGAAACATTTTTCCCCCAGAGCAGGTGCTGTTCGAGAAATATAGGTGGTGAAAGATGAATAAATGGTAATGCCTATTGAATAAACAAAATGGAATGTGTACCTGACACTCCACATTTTGAGACTGTACCTCCTGTCATCCTGTACTACCTGTTAGAGGAGTTTCACGCATGGCTCTCCTGCCTGGGTAAAAAGAACTTAATATTGGTGCAAGCGTTAATTACTATCATAAAATAATTCCATACAGCACCCAGAATTCTTCCTCAGAACTCAGTGGGTGTTCAAGAAATAATTGCAAAATTGAAAGCTGTAGGAACGGAAGGGTATTCTTATGTAAACTACAGTTGCTCCCCATGGGAACAGATAGATTTTAAATATCTACAAGTAGCATGTAATTAATTTCACCCTTTTCTTGCCCTTAGACCCACCGCAGGAGTATAAAGGAGAAGGCAGGTGAACTCCCTGCAGAGAAAGACTACCCTCTCCCCGTCCAAAAAAAGGGTTGGTGTGGGAGGGAAATGTAGGTGGAAAAGAGTGGGAATGTCCCTTCGTTCCATTTAGCAAAGGTTTAAACGGTGGTGATGCCATGTCAAATAGCACCTTGTAGAAAGGGCCCAGCCTGGTAAACGTGGAAATGTCTGCTGTGTGTGTGTCTGGAGGCCAAGTAGGAGAGTGGGCAAATGACTTGCCTTCAGACTTGAGCCACAATAAACCACCTCACTTGGCCACTAGTGATTGTGCACAATGGGGGAGGTATGTAACCACCGAGGACCTCCATTTTCTCTTCTGTAAAAGGAGGATGATTAACAACCTGTCATAAGTAGTGTCAGGAACCTTGCACCTGCGAGTTGATGGACCAAGGGGAGGTTAAATCTGAGAAAAATCCCCACAGGACACAATGATAGAAACACTAATAATCTGCACTAAGATCACCTCATCTGGAAAGATGAATCTGGGACGTGTTTTAAAAATGTAATTTTAGTTTTTTCCTTTTGTACATATTTCCTAATAATCTCAGTGTTGAGCTAAACTTTTAGTGTTTGGTCTTTCCATATTCTTCCATCATGAGCATATTTATCCATCCAGCCATCCATCCTTTCCTATCTAATCCATCCATCCATCCATCCATCCATCCATCCATCCATCCATCCATCGTATCTACCTACCTACCTACCTACCTGTCCATCCATCCACCCATCTTATCTATCTATCTATCCATCCACCTACCTATCCATCCATCCACCCATCTTAACTT
>NW_024412465.1:2973404-3010946 GCF_014898765.1 Herpailurus yagouaroundi | reverse complement strand
TCTATCCATCCACCTACCTATCCATCCATCCACCCATCTTAACTTATCTATCTATCTATCTATCTAATCTGTCCATACGTTCATCTGTCTGTCCACCATCCATCATATCTGTCTATCTACCTACCTATCTATCCATCCATACAATCCACCGTTCATATATTTAGATTAACATAATTAAAATTATTTTCATCTTAAGAATTTTGAGAAGCTACTAGGGAAAATGGAGTATGTTACTACTGTCACATTCCTGAGATGAAAATCAGCAAATAATTACTATGTCATATCTTTACCTTTACATTTAGTTTTATCCTCTTCTGATTCTATGTTATCAGAAACTCATTTTAAGATGTGTAAAAGTAGCTAATATGATTAGATTAAGTTGCATGCTCATACCCACAAAAATATGTTAACGTTGCTGTATTTTAATAACAATATAATTTCATTTTTTATTTTTTTTATTTTTTTAACGTTTATTTATTTTTGAGACAGAGAGAGACAGAGCATGAACAGGGGAGGGACAGAGAGAGAGGGAGACACAGAGTCAGAAGCAGGCTCCAGGCTCTGAGCCATCATCCCAGAGCCGGATGCGGGGCTCGAACTCACGGACCGTGAGATCGTGACCTGAGCTGAAGTCGGACGCCCAACCGACTGAGCCACCCAGGCGCCCCTATAATTTCATTTTTTAAATCAATAGTGTAAGTTTTAAGAATCAATTAAACAGCAGCCCTACAAATTGTATAAAAAAACCAGGATGTTATCATCTTATTACTCTGAACTGTGTGAAAGATGTAAGGCAGGACTTTTTATTGATAAAAGGTATATTTGAGAGCAGTGGTGCTCAAGCAAGGATGGCTTTGGCTCCAGACGCTACTCAACAGTGTCTGGAGACATTACTGGCTTTCATAACTTGGGCGGGGGGGGGCGGTGGCGAACACCACAGGCATCCGGTGGGTGGAAGCCAAAGACGGCACTCAACATCTAACAAGGCAGAGGCAGCCCCATCTAATAAAGGACGGTGCAGCCTCCAATGTCGGCAGTGCCAGGTTGAAAAATCCAGTGTTACAGGGGAGAGACAGAGGAAGGAGGGAAGGAGGGAGGGGAAGAAGGAAAAAAAGGAGGAAGGAAGGAAGGAAGGAAGGAGGAAGGAGGGAGGGAGGGAAGGAGGAAAGAAGGAATGAAGAAAGGAATAAGGAAAGGAAAACAGGAGGAAGGGAAGGCCTAAGTAGGGAATTAGGGAATGAGGGAAGGAAGAAAACAAATTGCTATTACTGATGGTCTAATAAGTATAAAAAAACCTCGCTGGTCATTTATTCCTAACAGTACTTCTGAAAGCTAGAGATTTTAATCTCCATTTTTCCGTCAGGATATTCCGCCTTGAGAGGACAATGGGTTGCGCCAAACTGTGCTGGTCCCAAGACCCTGCTACTGGGAGGCCTCCTGGGTACCGAACATCACGGATGGGGGAACAGCCACATGCTTTACCCCCACTGCTACTAGATACCTGCTAAGGTTTGTCGTGTTACATCTTGTGTTCCAGAAATGAAAGCGTCACAGAGGAGTACGCAAGACCTACTTTCTAAAAGTGCATTTCCTATGGCTCAGTGGGCTCAGCGTCCAACTTCAGCTCAGGTCGAGATCTCGCGGTCCGTGGGTTCGAGCCCCGCGTCGGGCTCTGTGCTGGCAGCTCAGAGCCTGGAGCCTGCTTCGGATTCTGTGTCTCCCTTTCTCTCTGCCTCTCCCCTCACCCCCGCCTGGCTTGTGCTCTGTCTCTCTCTCTCAAAAATAAATAAACATTAATTTTTTTTTAAATGAAAGTGCGCTTACTTACAGAATATTACAGGAGAATCTATCAGTGGGTGAATGTCTGCTCCTGCAACTTAGACGTTATTCAAAATTGATACTGGCTGGGTTTCATTCCATACAAGCGACAGTACTGTTTTAATCCTATTTTTCTTCTCATCCTCTGGTTTTAGGTCAACATTCATCATTACAACATGCACCTGTATTCCAGCCAAACAATGGACACTATAAAATCCCCTCTCATTAAACCTATTTTCTCATAGATGTGGATTATAGAGTAAGAGATAGCTCATTCTCTCTGAAGAAAAAAGCTGGCTCCCTTCTCCTTCCCTCCCTTCTTTTAGTCTTCCTTTCCACTTCCTTCTTTCCATCTTCTTTTTTCCTCCTTTCTTCTTTCCATCCATCCCCTCTCTCTCACTCTTTCTTTCTTGATAGGGTGAGGTTCTATCAAAGGAAAAGCTTCCACTTAGGTCATCAGTGGTTTTATGTGTATGCATAAAACAACCCTGAGAGGCTTTCCTTCCAAGGAACCATGACACCCTGATAAGACACACTGTTAGTGAACTTCCCAGCTCCCTCACGTAATGGGATATCCAAGAGTGATCTCCCCACCACAAGCCGCCGCAGCAGTCTACCTGAGCTAAAGTGTACCTGAGTGTCTTCGGTAATGAGGAAACTGGACAAAGGATTGGCCATGAGAGATCCATAGCCATAGTCCCACATGTAAGAGAGGGGATGCTTCTACCGAGGTGAGAAGTTGGGCCCCTAAGTGGGCTCAAATCTCACAAAGGAAGCGCATGACAGATTGAACAGCAAACCTTTCTGGGGAAAGAATCACCAACATAGTCCTGAAAGGTCCCACAGATTTAGATCAAACAAACATGAGCTTATAGTCAGACATCACTGAGCAGAAAAGCACCGAGATGCGCGCGCGCGCGCACACACACACACACACACACACACACACGGGCCTGAGGGCTGTATACAAAATATAAACAGGTATTTAAGAAATGTTTAAAGATATGAAGGATGGAATACGACAACATAAGCAAGACCCAGAAATTCTTGTTATCAGGGAATAACAAAGATCTTAAAAATGACCACACAGAAATTAAAGTGAAAACTATGCGTTGAAATAAATACAAATCCATGGACTAGTCAAAGAGCAGATTAGACATGGTAGAAAAAAGAAGTAAAGGAAGATATGTCTAGAAAATTTTACACACAAACCAAGTCTTCTTTGAGGTGCCTGGCTGACTCAGTTGGTAGAGCACGCGACTCTCAACGTCAAGTTCGTGAGTTTGAGCCCCACGTTGGGCACAGAGCTTACTTAAAAGTAATAATAAGTAGAAAATTTTATAAAGCACAGCAAAGATATGGAAATTAACAGTTGGAAATGAATTTAGGTGACATCTGTGTGAAAATAAATATGTCTATCATATCTAATCAAAGATCCAGAAGGGCAATGTATGAAGAATGAGAAGACACGTATTTGAACATCCTTTTAACGCCTAAGCAAATATTTAGAAAACACTAGCAAAATACATACGTGTGTGCACGTAGATGTGTATGCATTTAAATTTGAATGCCTTCAACTATATTCCCAATGTAGATGCTTCATGTTATTTATTCATACAGACAAATCCTATCAATAAAATAATCCAACACTAAATGGGATTCCCGTAATGTATTTTATATTCTTAAATAACAGAAATGCCCTAATGAGAAATTAAAACCAGTCTTTTTTTTTACCACGATCCATTTTTCACCTAGTCATAAATATCAAATGCATTTCCATTATCCTGATTGGAAAGATACCAAAGTTTACAATTCTAGTTTTAGTCGGTGTCCCAGTGAACATGCACTATGCAAAAGTAACTTAGAGACCGTTCTCATTCATTGCCACAATAACCCTGGAAGAGGTTATGTTTTTTTTTTTTTTCATTTTACCGCAACATGGATGCCAAGAGGTGACATGCATGGATCAAACATGCAAGTTTTGTAAAATAATACATATATTTCTTTTATTTTAGAGAGAGAGAGAGTGTGAGAGTGGAGGGAGAGGAGCAGAGAAGAAAAAAAAAAAAAAGACTCCTAACCAGGCTCCATTCTCAGTGTAGAGCCCTACATGGGGCTCAATCCCAGGACCCTGGGATGACGACCTGAACTGAAATCAAGAATCAGATGCTCAACCGACTGAGCCACTGAGGTACCCCAAGAATATTTTCTTTTTTTATCCATGTTGTCTCCCTAAGTATTAGGAATGATGTAGGGCATCTAAGTGAAGCAGGTGAAAGGTAGTGCCCAATTTCAGACCTCTTTAGCTCAGACCTGCAGGGAGCCACTGTGGCTTCCATCAGACCTAAAATCAGTGACCGGATGCCCCAACGTGCTTGGGATTGAGGTGTTCCCTGAGTCATAGGGCTTTCAGTGCCAAATCTGGGGCAGTCTCTCTCAAACCAAGATGCGTAGGTCAGCCTACTGTAGATTTCCATCATGGAGTGCAGGGGATGCTAGACAGGACAGGCACTGCCTCTCAAATACACGTGACGATGGATGAGGCAAAGGTCGTGGAGGAAACTGATGAAAAAGACCCCAGAAGATCTACTTCAAGTCATTAATTAGCATGAACTCTTTATCTGGCTGGCCATGGGAACTTAAATGATAAGGGACCCAACCATGATATATGGAAGAATCGTTAGCCACGGGTGTCTGTACTGAAGGGGGAGAGAAGGTAGGAATTAGCAGCGTGAAGTTACCAAGTCAGGGTGCACACATCCAGGGTGAGCCATGCGTAAAGGTTTAGAGTATTGAAAAACATTGCATTCAATAAAAACAAAGGAACAGGAATTTGCATCAAATTTGCACTAGACAATCGTTTTCTAGAATAGCTTTCTTCTATTAGAACATTCAAAATCCCACCGTGAATAGAATTCCATGTTTATGAGGGTTAGCTGTTCAATTCCAAAATTACATGTGTATGTGTGTGTGTGTGATTACGGTAACAGTAATAGATGTGGAAGTGTGTGCTGTGGCTTCCAGATCTGGGGATACCGTACTGAGGCTGCACACTCTTCAGTGATCGCGTTGTACTCTGGAGAACACGTGTCGTTCTACACTCTTGTGGATGCCAGTGTTTAGACAACACTGGGTCTTGAGAAGACAGTAGGTTCGAAACAGCAATGTCTCAGTGCTCTGGAGGCCTCTGTGCCTGGGAAACTCACCAACTGCACTTTACCTTTCAAGCAACTGCCAACTCAAAGAACTAGGCTCTTCAGGGCACCAGGGTGGCTCAGTTGGTTAAGCATACGACTCTTGACTGCAGCTCAGGTCATGATCTCGCCGTTTGTGGGGTCGAGCCCCACATCAGGCTCTCTGCGATCAGCACGGAGCCTGCTTCAGATCCTCTGTCTCCCTCCCTCTCTGGCCTTCCCCTGCTCGCACGCTCTCTCTGTCTCTCAAAACTAAATAAACCATTATAAACAAACATTTAAAAAAATACACATTCTTAAAAAAAAGAACTAGGGTTTTCACAGTACTCTTTTAATGCTGAAGAATTTCAGTTTGGGGTTTTGTTTTATTTTTTTCTTCCTCAGGACGAAGTGTTGTTTTCTGGTCTTTGTAAATAAGGGATTCCACGTTTTGTGATTATATCCTATGATTGCAATGACTATAAATAATTATCCAGGGACATTCTCATTCATGTACTAATGCAGGCAGAATCCACCCACAGATGCCAGGGACTCATAAGAGAAGGCGATAAATTCTGGCACTGGCACAGAATGGGGACAAATACTCCTTCTCAGCTGGCTCTTGGCATTATCTAGGAGACATTTTTGGCTGTCCCAGTGGGGATGCCTAATCACATCAGGTGGGTACAGAAGCACCGCTAAATACCCTCCATGCACAAGACAGCTCCCCTTAAATGTCAGCGGTGCTAGTGTGGATAAACCTGGTATTTGGGGAAGAAACAGATGTAAAAACCAAAATGGCCCCTGGCTGGGCTCCATGAACTTGCTCTGTTCAGCATCTATATCTGAACACAGTCTCCAACATCCGACGTCTTGGGAGTTTCCCAGAGGACATCTGAAAATATTCATCATGGAGCCAATTAATTATATGAAGAGAGAAGGCTCACCATGAGAAACAACTGTTTCTACAACAGCAAGAATTGTTCACATCATGCACAACCAGGAAGAAGCTATCCTTCTCTGCTACATCCAAATTCTATGGAAAAGGTCTGGTTTCCTCCCAAGGGGGTGCTGCTCCTGAAAGTTCCCCCGAGTGACCGGCTGGAGAGCTAGGAGGAAAGGTATCCACTGGTCTACCACGTGCCAAGCATGCCAGAGGACGGCTCCTTTGCTCCACCTCACACGTTTTCATGGGTTCAAAGCCAATTAACACTGGCCCTTCCCGTGTCATCCAGCCACACTTCTCGCATGCAAGCCACCGCATCAATGGAAAACGAAAACTATGATCTCATTATTTGAGACCACTGGCATCGAAAATCCACTCTGTGATGCCGTAAGATGTGAACTCTGAACGTGTTATTCTTTTTTTTTTTTTTTCAACGTTTATTTATTTTTTTGGGGACAAAGAGAGACAGAGCATGAACGGGGGAGGGGCAGAGAGAGAGGGAGACACAGCCCAGAGCCCGACGCGGGGCTCTGAGCCATTAGCCCAGAGCCCGACGCGGGACTCGAACTCACAGACCGCGAGATCGTGACCTGGCTGAAGTCGGACGCTTAACCGACTGCGCCACCCAGGGGCCCCTTAACGTGTTATTCTTAAGTTAGCCTTTAGAATACGCATCTTTAAAACAAGACGGTATGGTATGTTCCTATGCCATAACTGTGTTACCAATGCAGTCGGTATTCCGTGTTGGAAAGAAATGCCCGTGTGTCCCGGGAGGACTCAAATGCCACCTACAGAAGACTGGACAGTTGCATATCATTAGGTGATGAATTCCAGGTCAAAGATGTTAATTTGCTGAGGGCTTTTGGCCTATTTGATGTTAAAATCCCAGTGACTGGGGCGCCTGGGTGGCGCAGTCGGTTAAGCGTCCGACTTCAGCCAGGTCACGATCTCGCGGTCCGTGAGTTCGAGCCCCGCGTCGGGCTCTGGGCTGATGGCTCGGAGCCTGGAGCCTGTTTCCAATTCTGTGTCTCCCTCTCTCTCTGCCCCTCCCCCGTTCATGCTCTGTCTCTCTCTGTCCCAAAAAATAAATAAATGTTGAAAAAAAAAATTTTTTTAAAAATCCCAGTGACTGATGCACATAGGAGCATGAGCATGACTTCTTATCACAGAAGCCAAAACAAAAAACAAAAACCAAAAAATAAAAACCAAAACCAAAAAGAAAAAACAAAAACAAAAACAAAAGCCCCAAACAAACAAACAAAAACCAATTACAGACATCTTTGGCTAGAATCAACTATTTCTGCCCCAGCAAAAGGAGGTTCCCAAGTCTAGTTATAAATAAAGTTACTCACTGAAATCATGTGTTCAACTAGTTGTGTAAATACATCTCAAGGACGCATCATTATCTCCAGGCAGTGGCATGCCTACAAAGGACGGGGAAATTCTGCCTGAACGCTGGGGTCTGAACTCTACAAGCACATTAATTAGACGTGTATGGGTCACTCACTTCTCACACATGGTTAGTTCATCTAGCGGTCATGGATTTACGCTGTCCATCTTACATGAAGAGAGTAATACCATCTGAACATTTATGCGGCACTCTGGTCGCTAAAAAGTCCTACTAAAAACTGAGAGCAAAGACTATCCAACTGAATGAATTAATTTATAAAAGGCCGATTTCAAAGACACCTGTTCTATTAATCTACTAAGATGCCTAACACAGACCCTTCAAAGCTGATGTCAGTAGGGGGTGCCCAGGTGGCTCCGTTGGTAGGGCATGTGACTCCTGATCTCAGGGTTTTGAGTTCGGGCCCCATGCTGGGTGTAACAATTGCTTAAAAACAAAATCTTTAAAAAAAAAAAAAAAAGAAAAAATTATTTCAGTTGGGTGAAGAAAAAAAGAATGCTGGTTATGATCATGGCAGACCTTTGACACAGACTCATGAAAAACAAAATGCTAGAACAGATTTTATTTCCTCCTTTCGAGACAGGACGATTGTGTTGCCTACAAATAATCTTCTTGCTCCCAACGGTGTTGAAAATAAACTAAAACTATAGTATAGTGTAAACGGAGGCAAGGAGAAGGTATTGCCCCTGTATACTCTACAGAGAAACAGAAAGGAAGAAGATACTTAAAACAACATATGGACCTCTCCTAGTCCCGCGGGTACGTACGACTGTGCCTTTTAAGTCCGCCACATCCAAAGTAGTAGGATGCTATTCTATCCTGCTCGGAAATGTTTCTTTTGAAATTATTGGTCCAGATGTAGGAGGACACCCAAGGGACTCAGAATACCAGGGGTCCAGGAAGAGCTTGGTCCCAAGACAAGAGCAACTAGTCAATGACAGCTGTTTGGTCTCCATGGTATGGAGAGCCGGGAAAGGATAGAAATTGCTCAACATTATAAAAAAGAAAATCCATACAAATGGGGGAATATTGAATTTGGCCATTTGGCTACAAAAACCAAAAGATTTCCAAGACAGGATCAAATAGGAATTACTGAATATTAACTAAATATTAACTGGGTGTTCATATTTCAGAACGGACAAATCTAGTAGTCATATCAGGACACTAGCTCATCGAATTTTATCATATTTTTCCAGATACTGTAGAACTTAAGATAGATTACTAGTTTAATTTTGTGTCATCAACAGTAATATGCTGACTGGTTATACGTGCCTCAGAATTGCAATCCTGCTGTGTGGACACCTTTTCACTTAGGAATAAAATTAACAAAAAATGGGTTAAGATTTGTATGCTGAAAATGACAAATACTGCTGAGAAAAAATTAAAGAACGTTCAGATAAATAGAGGGCTAAATCATGCTAATGGACTGAAAGGCTCAAAAGTCTTAAGTTGTCAATTTCCCAAATGACTTAAAGATTTATCACTATTTTCACAAAAATCCCCAAATCCCATTTCTTAATTAAAAATGACACACATTCTATAAATCTATATGGCCTTACACCAATTTTTTAAAAACTTATTCGTAATATTTTACGCTTTTCACTGCTATTGTTAATGGCATATTTTAAATTTCATTTCCCAATGGTCTCTTGTTGAATACGGAAATAAAAACGTGTACATTTTTGTATCCTGAGATACTACTCAAATCATTTATGAGTTTTAGTAGTTTGTAAAAACCTCAGGAGTTTCTATATAAACAATCACGTCATCTGCAGTTCTCCTGTTCCAAATCCACCTACTTCATTCTTTTTTACCTTTACTGCAAGGTAATGCCTCCAACTCAATGTTAGCTAGAGGTAGGGAGAGGAGACATCCCTGCCTTGTTCCAGATCTTAAGACGAAATCAATTAATAGGCTGTGATAATGTTTTGTTGGCTATTCTTCCGAAAATACTTTAGTAGTGGTCTCTAATGTAAGCAATGGAATAAAATCTAATGAGAACATCCCAATGGTATTGTTCTGATTGTAGAAGGATCCAATTCTGGAGGTCCCCTCATCCTAACCCCAGCCAGATAGCTTCCATATACGAATGTAGGGCAAATCTAGAACCCCAGATCTGAAGACGTGGTTTAACAAGATGTAGGAAAATAGTCAACGATTAAAAATGAACAAAGTGAAATCTTAGCTCTTGCCATAAGTACCATGACTTTTTTGTGTTCTACAATGCTTTTATCACATGTCCTCTCAACTAACAAAGATGGCACGTGACTCCTTACTTCAGGAGATGCCTCACACACCGTAGTTTAGCAATTGCATACAACTCAAAGCCATTTCAACTCAGACTTCAAGAAAAATGACACATGTCCTCAATTCATGGCCCTTTGCAGTTGCAACATTAAGAATCAACACCCGGGGCACCTGGGTGGCTCATTCAGTTAACTGTCCGACTCTTGGTTTCAGCTCAGGTCATGATCTCACGGTTTGTGAGTTTGAGTCCTGCATCGGGCCCTGCACTGACAGCGCAGAGCCTGCTTGGGATTCTCTCTCTCTCTCTCTCTGCCCCTCCCACTCGCTCTCCTGTACGTAATGATACTTGGTGTTAATGAGCTGATGGTCTTTCCACTCCCAGTAGACCAGAGTTTCTCAGCCTCAGCTCTACTGATAGTTTGGGGCTCATCATTCCCATAGGACATCTCTGCTGTGTTGAAGGATGTGCCAGAGCATCCCTGGCTTCTGCCCACCAGATGTCAGTAGCAAACCCCAGTCATGACAACCCAAACTGTCTCAAGACATTGCCAAATGTCCCAGGGTGAAAAATCACCCCTAATGGAGAACTACTGGTTTACAGTATGAGCCACATTAAATTAGAAACCTATCTGGTTTTACCCAACGTTCTGCCACCAGAGTCTAGAACCATAGACAGAACGTGGGAGATGCTCGTGACGTTTGGTAGATAAATGAACAATCCAGCAGCAACCGTGGGTTAATTTCAGATCCTCTTGGAGCAGATACAATATTCCGGGACACTCAATTCGGCGGCACTTAAATTCTATCAAGCTCTGGGCACTAAAGTGATTCTGGAAAATTTGTAACAACCCAAAAGCATCTCGTTTCCTCCTCTGACTTTTGTTCTTACCACAATTATTTCGTTCTTCCTCGTTGTCCGGTTGATGCCAAATTGCCCTCCAAGATGGCAGAACATGTTTCCTCATTCACTTGGGTGCTTGGTCCTATGTACCTATCATTAGGCACCAGCCTTTCAAGGCGGAGTGGGACAAAAAAACCCCTACTGCCCATTGTGACATCACCAAGAACTACGTGCCTCATAATGTCTTGTGCAGAGCAAACGCTTCTTAAATACGTGTGCACCTGGACTGAATTGTATAAATTAGCATTAATTAATATTTCAACATGGATGGTCTCAAGGCGACTGGAAAAATTATCAGGTGACAATGTCATGTGGTTGACGTGAAGTCAGCAGACTTGGCTTGGGAGTAAACTCCTGCAGAATCAGTCTCTCTGAGCTTTGTTTTTCTCACCTATTGAGCAAAGTGACAATACGCCTTCTCCACCTTGTTCATCAGCTGCTGTCCAAAATGAGAGGCTATCTGTGAACATTACGTAGAAGGCACTTTCTGTGGTTTTATGAAGAGCAAAGGCACGGTCTTCACTCGGTCAAATCTTACCGTCTGGGACGGCTGAGTGTTAGAAAATACAGTATAACATACAGATACCGATAGAGTTCAACGGGAGTTCAGTGGGGGGAATTTATCTCTGCGCAAGAGAAGTTGGCAAAGGTGTCTTACAGAAGGAGCTACCCACAATCAGTCTTCACGGGTGGGAATTAGACACTGGAAACTAGGGAGGGAAACCCAAGAAGGGAGACACCAGTCGTCCCGTAGCAACAGCAATATTACGATTCATTTATTCATCCACGTACTCCACAGATATGTATTAAGCAATCAAGTTGTACTAGGCACCGAAAGTACAGCGCTGAAGAAAACAAAGGCCCCCACGCTTTTGGAGTTTATATTTGGGGGGAAATGGCAGACAGGTGCTACACACACAATCAATACCTATCTGTCTTGCACACTCAATTCCATCCTGCTGATCCTTCTGCTACACCATCACCCTGGATGCAATCTTTATACTTAACACAGATTAAAAGTGATTGGATTTCAGAAAACTGGGGACGTGTAGGAGCCCCAGGACACAGGCGAATTATGTTCAAAAGGAATACAAACATCCTACCAAAGAAGAAAAAAAAAAATAAAGGGAAGATAAACAGAACTTTCCAAGTGTAAGCTCTATGTGCTTGGCAGGGTATCCCCACATGAGGTCTCTCTGAATATCACCTTCTTGTAAAATCCAATATCCAGGCATTGGATAGGGGACAGAGGGACCCATAAATATGACATCTAAATGGGAAGATACACATGTTTGTGTGCATTTGCAGGTGATAGACCATATGGAAATATATAGAATCATATATATAGATATATACATTATACATAATTTTATATACGTGTGCATTCGGTCTTGCCCAGATACTTAACAAAGACCTGTAACTCATTTGCTCATCCAAATCTTTTTCTAAAGTTTATTTATTTATTTTTGAGACAGAGAGAGAGAGAGAGAGCAGGGGAGGGGCAGAGAGAAAGGAAGAGAGACAGAATCCCAAGCAGGTTCCACACTTTCAGTACAGAGCCCGACACGGGGCTCGAACCCATGAACCGTGAGATCATGACCTGGGCTGCAATCAAGAGCCAGATGCTTAAGCAGCTGAACCATCCAGGTGCCTCTGCTCATCTAAATTGTGTGTGTATAGCTGGTTGATGGTCTATATACTTAAAAAGACTCTCCTCACACAAAGAGACCTCTTCACTGGGGAGGCAGAGACAAGACACGGAGTCAATTCTGTAAGCACGGGGATCATCCACAAATCACTCATGGACAGCATCCAAGGGTCTGACCTGCTCCATGAAGCAGTAGCCTAGGGAAGGTGTGGCATTCCTGTTTTTGGCAATTATTAAAGTCTGAAAAGACAAGAGCCCTTCTTCAGAGGGTAGAATGCTCGGCCTCATGGGGTATCCCAAGGCCCCTATCCTTCCTGATACTTCTAAACACACCCTTGAAAACCAGAGGGCAGATATTCACGGGGTTGAATCTTAAGATTTACTCATTTTGTTGTTACCCACAGAATGTTTGTCAACACCAGGCAAGGAAAGATGAAATCCAATCGCGGAGCTCACGTGGCCTCCGCTCTACCAGACTGGATATGTTGCCTGCTGTCCCTTGTCCTCTGGAGCACCAGCTGCATTGTTCTTTCCCTCCAGTTTATGAGAAGATGCAGCTTAGGGGAGCCAGTAGCCAAGACTCAATGCTTCCATAAAAGGGTGCAGCCAACTGTCATCACATACAACATCCACCAGGTTTTCGTACGACGGACTGAGCCCTCCGATGCAACACGGTGTCGTTGCACAATGTCAGCACCGTCATTCCAACAGACCACCATCGTGTCTGTGGCCTTCTTGGGGCCCAGTTACAGCATGGCACCGGAGGGCGATGGTCTCACTACAGCTCGACACTGGGGAAGCTGGATTTCAAAACATCAGCCCTTAATGCCTCAGGATTTTCCTTCACAACACTGTCTAACTGATACTTCGGAGGCCTCTGGGGGGCTCAGTTGGTGAAGCGTCCCACTTCTGCTCAGCTCATGATCTCATGGTTCGTGGCTTTGGGCCGCATGTTGAGGTCTGTGCTGATTGCCTAGAGCCTGGAGTCTGCTTATGATTCTGTGTCTCCCTCTCCCTGCCCCTCCTCTGCTCTCTCTCAAAAATAAACATTTAAAAAAATAAAATAAAACATTAAATAAGTAATAAATGGGGTGCCTGGGTGGCTGAGTCGGTTAAGCATCAGACTCTTGGTTTCAGCTGAGGTCATGATCTCACGGTTCATGAGTTTGAGTCCTGCATCCAGCCATGTGCTGACAGTGCAGAGCCTGCTTGGGATGCTGTCTCTCTCTCTCTCTCTCTCTCTCTCTCTCTCTCTCTCTCTCTCTCAAGATAAATGAATAAACTTAAAGAAAAAACACGTTAATACTTTGTACTACACAGAAATCCACAATATCTCCACGGTGTATGAACTGTTAGGGTGTTTCTAATAAACCGTAATGTGGGTATGTTGCACTCATTCCAGAATTCTGGGTGGATCAGCAGCAAAGAATAGTTATGGAATATATATGTGTTAGGTGTGCACATGTATGGTATGCTTGGGTGAGAGTGACACTTTTGTGTCTTAGCAGAACAGGTGCAGGAGAGGTGTGGGCAGGCATGCATCTGTGTGGACACATTTGTGCCCTTGAGAGGTCTGTGCCCACACGCGCACACACACACGTAGTATATATTTCTCCTCGCTTGAAAATCTCTTGAGCGTTTTCAGATACTGCAGAGACGTATATTTCAGATTCCAAAAATGCTCATGTTTACGCTAAGGTTGACTTCATCCACAAACTCTTTTATAACCGCACATTTATTTTCTACTCTGTAATAATCAACCTAAAGAATTCCTGGAATTGCAAGTAACCACAAATTTCTAGAGATACAGAAATGAAACTCTGTGGTTTCAGGTGAGAAAAAAAGAACACATCGCCTAGCGGTTAGATTTCCTTATCATCTTCCCCAGTGAAGGCTTCAGACAGCATTATATAGGGAGAAATAGATTGTTAACTACCGTCACGGGTGGATAGTATCTAAATATGCATGTGTTTCTGTGTTAATCAGGGAGGTTATATCCCAGTGCATTCATCCATTTTTTTTTTTTTTCCTTCCTCATCTCTCCGTCTCTGTCTTTTTTATTCTCTAGTTGACCAACAGTGTAGTATTGGAGAACCAGTGGTTCATCACTTACTTATGAGACCCAGTGCTCATCCCAGCAAGTGCCCTCCTTAATGCCCATCACCCATCTAGCCCATCCACCCCTCCAGTAGCCCTCAGTCTGTTCTCTGTATTTAAGAGTCTCTAATGGTTGGCTTCCCTTTCTGTTTTTATCTTATGTTCCCTTCCCTTCCCCTATGTTTATCTGTTCTGTTTCTAAAATTTCCACACATGAGCGACATCATATGATATCGGTCTTTCTCTCACTGACGTATTTCGCTTAGCATAACCCCCTCCAGCTCCATCCACGTTGCTGCAAATGGCAGGATGCTGTCCTTTCTCGCGGCCAACTAGTAGTCCGTTGTATATAGAAACCACATCTTAATCTCTGTCTTGCTTGGATTCTGAAGGTCTTGCTCTGTCTGTCTCTCTTAGCTGAGACTGACAGACAAAGCAAGATGCAAAAGACTCTCAGACCTAGGAACTCGGGGAAAGTTTCTAAAGGACAGAACACAGCAGCTCCCTACACGTTCCCTGGGGACCCTCACCATTAACAGGATCTAGAACCTGTGAGCCACCTGCACGGTAGGTAAGGGATGGGGGCCAAAGAACGTCACACGTTGATCCACAATGAGCCAAACAGACCTAGCGGGGGGTCCCCACAGCAGTATGGATGGAATCACAACTGTGACCCATCCCTGCAGCTTAAACCAGAATAATACTGCACATAACAAAGCATTATTAATGGCTAATTAATAATTAGCATAATCAGTTGCATAACTGTCAATTTCATTAACAGAATCGAAGTTAGACCACGCACTCAAGATTATTTTACAACTACCTAAAAGTACACATCCTTTTTTTATGTAAACTTAACTCCCAGTATAGAACATGTCTGTGCATACTAATATCATTTAGAATATGGAATAAAATATTTAAGTTGGTGTACTTTAATGAAGGCAATAAAAGATATGTTATATGAAGACTCTAGATTAGCTTGTTTAAAGTAGACTAATGAGTTTTACGTGAGCAAATATTAAGTGGGTTCATTACTTGTCACTGCTTAGAAAGTGTCATGGAACCTGTAGTTTCAATAGTAAATGAATTACTATTTTCCTAGTGGATGTTAACTTGGAAATTACCATCTTGCTCTAACTGACACGGAATCCCAGAACCGTGCCTTGGATTCCTAATAATTCATGCGGGGAGTTTAATGGGCAAGCTGAACACATAATACCAAGACTTATCCCCCACATCATTGCTCTTCAAAGAGATGTCTTTATTTCGATGGGAGTTGTGTGGGGTTTTTTTGTTTTGTTTTTTGGCTTGTATCATCTGTAACGGTAAGGGAGGCAGTTAAATTGCTTGGTGTCTTTTGGAAATGAGTAAATATGAATTATTACTGCAACCACACTCTAGGAATTCCAGGCTTGCTATTCTTTGCAACCTACTGTCCACCTGCCCACTGACTACCATGATCCTGGATGATACCTTTGGGACCACATACCACAGGTCAACTTCTAGTGACCTGGAACCTTTGACAATGAATATGCTTTGTGGGGGAGGGAGGGAATTTAGAATCTTTCAGTTTGGGGGCATCTGGGTGGCTCAGTTAGTTAAGCATCCCACTCCTGATTTGGGTTCAGGTCATGATCTCACGGTTTGTGGGATCGAGCCCCACGTCAGTGCAGGGCCTGCTTGGGATTCTCTCTTCCTCCCTCCCATTTCTCTCTGTCTCTGCCCTCCATCTCAAAATAAATAAATAAACTTTCAAAAAATAAAATTACAATCTTTCGGCTTTTACAAATATCATGTAACACCTCCAGAGGATCCCGGAACATCATCTCATACATAATCCAATTCATTAATAATTTCCTGGCAAACGTCTAAATGTCTACCCCAGAGTGGGACATAAAAACCATCCAATGCCATCTGTCAGGTCAGCTTTTGCGTCAAAGGAGTTATAAAAGCACTTTTACATTTTGACACTGGTTTTGATTCCTTTTTGTTGGGCTGGGATATTTTGTGGATACTGGAATCTGGATGTACACCTCTCCCGATGTCTAACAGCGATTCTGAGGACAGTACCTAAAACAAGGATCCATGAACGTCCCACTTAGTAAAAGAGTTTTAAGTTGTGGTCATCGACGTCGGTTAACACGTGGATGCTGGAAATGCACGCATGGTGGATGGGATCTGTTATGATGGCTATCGATCCTCAATTACTAAGTTCTAGCAGTGCCCAGAAAACTACATGTGGAATCAGAAGACCAAGGCTGACACCCCATCGCGCCTCCTAAGGCCATCAACTCCTGCGTCAGCACCAGCAATCTCTGAAGAGCCTTCTCCGCTGGCCCCCAAAGGCCTCTGCCTCATAAGATCTGGGACTCATCACTGCTTTGGGAGGTGGTGACAAGGCGCAGGAGCACGTTTCCTCAGTCACGCGGAAGCTGGTGGCTTTTCGGAGGGTATTTGAAAACACTTGACCTTCAGGACAACATTTCATTTTGTCTTGAAGATACGTGCGTCATCAGAACAATTTGAAAGGGAGGGCTTTACCTAAGGCTGGGCTGGCCTGGCTCTTTCGTCCGGCTGCATTAAAAACAAAATCCTTGCAAGTAAGGCTCTCTCATTTCTGTCAAGGGGTTAGCAGATATGTGAGGGGCACTGCTCATCTCGATGCTGACCGCAGAGCGGACATGGGAGGCCACATCTATGCGGACAGTCCAGGGCGAGGTATTGCTTGCCCAGGCAGGCGGCCGGGATGATACAACTCAGAATCGCCAATGCCTTTCCAGGAAATGATCTGCGTTCAACCTGGAAACATAAAACCTGAAGAATTCTGCACAGCCACGGGGGTGCAGGTAACCTGACTTTTGAAGCACGGATGCATTTTTCATCCTTGTCTTACTCACAGGGAGACGCTGTCGCCGATAGACGAGGTGGAAATGCAACACAGAGAATCTTTAAGACGTTGATGTGCTCTGACCCCAGCTCAGCCACAGCCAGCAGAGTGCCCTCTGCGGGGCTCTGGATGGTTGAGTTGGATACGTCCCGGCCACATGGAGTATTCCTGCCATTGCCGTGCTCACCGGGGCAGCCCAGCAGCAACCAGCTCCCCACGGTGCAAGTACCTGTCACCTGCACGTGTGTGTTTCAAGCTTTCTCTGGTGCCTCACAGGGAATGGGGCACTGAGACCTACCTAGCACACCCCGAGGAGTCTGGGGACGTCACCCACAGCAAGCTGACAGATGACAGCAGGACAGTGGGCCTTCACTCAGTTTTGACCCTGAGAAGGTACTCCATACACACACACACACACACACACACACACACACACACACACACCGTAA
Source organism: Herpailurus yagouaroundi (assembly GCF_014898765.1). Taxonomy (NCBI): domain Eukaryota; kingdom Metazoa; phylum Chordata; class Mammalia; order Carnivora; family Felidae; genus Herpailurus; species Herpailurus yagouaroundi. The sequence continues at coordinate 2,993,372 of NW_024412465.1, read as the reverse complement.
AGGTTTTCGGGCAGCCCCATGGGCCAAGCACCAGCTACCAAATCGATACAAGCCTTCACAGCTTCTCTCTCATCCCAAGGCCCAGCCAGGTGTCTTGCATCCTTAATCTCGGCATATCATTTGCAATAATAAAATTACTGTACGAAGCTGTGTATAATACAACAATGCACAAAGTCGTGGACGTTCTAACAATACTATCATACAAATTTTCCTTTCATCCCCTGCTTTCATTTTTTTTAAATTTTTAAATGTTTATTTATTCATTTTGAGAGGGATAGAGAGAGAATCCCAAGCAGACTCCATGCTGTCAGCATAGAGCCCAGCGTGAGGCTCGAGCCCACGAACTGTGAGAACATGACCTGAGCTGGAACCAAGAGCGGGATGCTTCACATACTGAGCCACCCAGGCGCCCCATTCAGTTTTATTTTTTATTGAACTTGCATGATCCTGGGAGTTCCTTTTTCATAAAATGTTTATTAATGCAAGTGTGCAACAGCAGAACAGAAGAAACACAATGGTTGGTTGGAGAAATCAATTCTCCGTAACCATCAAAGGAAGTGACTGCAGAATTTTGTGTGTCAGCGTTCACTGCCTGGTCAATCCCCACCGTTGCCATCTTTCAGGTTTGGGGCAAAATTGCACTTCCTTCGGGAAGCCCTCCGGGCTGTCTCCATGATCAGGCCCCATGTTGCTGGTAGCTGCTCCCAGATATAGCTGGTTGAAGGGGCATAGGACTAACCACTTTAAGCCCACCGAGATCCAATTGTCTGTCTTCCCTTCTAGCAATGACTCTTACGCATCATGCTCACAGTGTAACCAACCTTTAGAAATCAAGTAATAACTGGCCCCATACAATAAGTCTACAGCAAACCACTGAATCACATAAAATGTGGGGTTATGGAAGGTGGGGGGTCATAAAATGAGAACAAGAACCGCATTAAAACTGGGGACTAGGGGCGCCTGGGTGGCTCAGTCAGTTAAGTGTCTGACTTCAGTTCAGGTCATGAGCTCATGGTCCGTGGGTTCGAGCCTCACGTCGGGCTCTGTGCTGACAGGTCAGAGCCTGCTTGAGATTCTGTCTCCCTCTCTCTCTGCTCCTCCTCCGCTCGTACCTTGTCTCTCTCTCAAAAATAAGCATTAAAAATTAAAAAAAAAAAAAACTGGGGATCAACCAAGACTCGACTCAACTTCCAATATTATATTGGCACATTTTGTACAGCAGACTGTTGAACACGGGTTTGAACTGTGCAGGTTCACTTATGCATGGATTTATTTTTATTTACTTATTTTAGAGAGACAGCACACAAGAGTGGGAGAGGGGCAGAGGGAGAGACAGCTCAGCACGGAGCTTGACGCAGGGCTCGATCCCACAACCCTGGGATCATGACCTGAGCCGAAATCAAGACTCAGAGACTCAACCGACTGAGCCACCCAAGCGCCCCTATACACGGATTATTTTTTGATGAATGTGGTGCAACCATACTGTAAACACATTTTCTTTTCTTTATGATTTTCTTAACCTATTTTTTGTCTCGCTTACTTTTTTAAGAATGTGATTAAGTATCATAGGTAACATACAAGATATGTGTTGATCAACTGTTTATATGACCGCTAAGACTTCGGGTCAACAGTAAGACACTAGTTAAGTTTTGAGTGGAATAAAAGGTATTCACGGATTTTTGACTGCGTGGGGGGTCAGTGTGGTGAAAGGGTCAACTGCATTAGGTGCTTAGTCCTAACGGACAAAAGAATGTGTGAACTGAGTCAAGGATTCATCCTTTTTGTAAACTCCCTGAGCATCTGTCTCTAAGCAGACAATAGGAACGACAAAGGAGCCAACCAAAAAAGGAGGAACGTTCAAGCAACAGAGCTCAAAGTACTGGGCCTCCTCTTTCGAAACGGTTTTGTGACCGCAAACTTTTCCCCCTATGGGCACCGAGTCTCCTAACACTTTCCTGATGCAGAAAAGGAAAACCAGAGGGTTTCATTCCCTCAGGTGTCGGGCAATGGCTGTACGTATTCCTTCTCTCTCCCCGCTTTGGCCAACCCACATGGGAAGGTGAAAGTAAAGCCACCGGGAAGACACTAAAAGCCTTTGGGGATTACAGTAATATCTCTATTAGCAAACAGATGTGTTCTGGGCATCTGGGGTGCTGTTAGAAGCTTTGCTTCAAGGTGCAGAGCAAAGCTGGGGAGAGGGAGGTGGAAGGAAACAGTCTACGTGGCAGGTTTCTTGAGTCCCAGGCAGTGGAGGGCATTCCCAAGGAAAGAAGCCGGTGACCCAACCATGCCTAGAGAGCTGGGCTAGCACAGCTCTGGGAGTCTGTACATCCCCCTCAGGAGGCAGGTGTCCCCAGCACACTGGTTCTCCCCGATATATATTGCTCTCGACTCAGGCATCCTTGATTCCGGGACTCTATGTACTTGCAGGATGCTGGGGTCACAAAGGAGCTGGGCAGAGCTTCACCTTCAAAGGCTTCGCTCTACAAAAGTAGAAACAGAAGTACCCGTCTCACGATGAACAGTACGCTGGGCAAACATTCCGGGAAGAAGGATAGAAACGCATCCCCCCCCCCCACCCTGGAGGGGCTAGTAATGTGCCCCCAGGAGAAATAGCTTCTGAGTGCCCTCAGGAGGCGTGTCCCCAATCTGTGAGTGTCTCCTGTAGGGTGTAATCTTGAGTCAAAAGGCCTTTGGAGGAAATTGAAGGCAATGACAAAGAGGGCTTGGGTATGAACCTTGACATTGTCCATTCCTGAGTCTGTGCAGAGGAAGGACCCAAGGTGTGAATCCGAAGGGGCACGTCCACCGTGAAAACCAATGCCCGGGGGCTGTGGGAGGGAACATACGTACTCCGCCTGGCAAAGCACATCATGAAAACCACGGAGAAGTGACGACCTAACAAGGTCACGGGGCACATCTACGGCTGCTCCCCCAACATTATAATGTTACGATTTGTAAAGTGTCATTGATGGTTGTACTCAGTTTCATTTAAGGAAAATAAAAAAATGTGAAAGCTTTTGTAGATGCACTTACGTCCAGAACACCCCCGACCTCAATGTACACCTTCAGATCTTAAATTTATCATGTGTAAGATATCATACCCTGATATTTCTAGATATCTAACCATAGTTGTTAAGGGAAAGGACATTGTGAATATTTGTTTAAAAAATTCAGAGTGGGATGCATGGGTGGCTCAGTCGGTTACGTGTCTGATTTCGGCTCAGGTAATATGTCATGACTCTTGGGTTCAAGCCCCATGTCGGGCTCTGCACTGACAGCTAACAGCCTGCTTGGGATTCTCTCTCTCCCTCTCTTTCCGCCCCTGCCATATTCATGTGCTCTGTCTCTCTCCTCCTCAAAATAAATAAACTTAAAAAAAAATTAAAAATTCAGAGGAACAACAGAGCCCTCAGTTTCTAGGAGAGTGATTTTAACTAAAGAACCTGGGGTCGTAAGTAAATGAATACATAACCCAGTTTCTTGGAAATCAAAATTAATTAGAAGATCCTTATGTCCTAAAATGCGACATATAACTTTGTTTGGCTGGCTTATCTCCCAGGTACAATAACAGCATGCTTAATGCTCAGAAATGAAAACAATCTCAGTTCCAGATTATTTCCCTATTGTAGATAATAACATAAAATTGGATCAAAATGTAACAAATAAAATAACCAATCTATACTGATACAAGTAAATGATTTGCAGAAATAAATGGGGGGAATAGAGAAATGTCTCATGAGCAATAACTTCAAATAGTTTATATAGATCCTCTGCACTCCAGGACGGAGAAGGTAAGTCCCTATTCCTTAAGTATTAGCTGTACCTTACTGACTTCCTTCCAAAGACCACACATCAGTAAGGGGAAGAGTCACTTTGTAATGGACAATGTAATGAACCTGTCGTTCCTTAGGCAATCAGGGGTCAAGGTCATCAGTGAGAAGTCACATTGGTGACAGCATGAACGTTGGGTATGGTGTAATCAGAAGGGCCTTCTGCCTCTGTGGACCTTCTCTCCACAAGCCATGACCCTAATCCAATCGTGAGAAAAACATCACGCAAATTCAAATGGAAAGACCAGACCTCAAAACTGCCAAGGTCAAAAACAAAAAACAAAAAACAAGGAAAGAGCAAGAAACTGTCACAGTCAAGAGAAGCCTTAGGAGAGGGGCGCCTGGGTGGCTCAGTTGGTTAAGTGTATGATTTCGGCTCAGGTCAGGACATCACGGTTCGTGGGTTCGAGCCCCGTGTCGGGCTCTATGCTGACAGCTCAGAGCCTGGAGCCTGCTTTGGATTCTGGGTCTCCCTCTTTCTCTCTCTGCTCCTCCCCCACTCGCATGGGCTCTGTCTCTCCCAAAAATAAACTTTAAAAAAATAAAATAAAAAAACAAGGCAGACATCAAGAGTTGCATGCTCGACTAACTGAGCCAGCCAGGCAACCGTGAAAAAAAGCATTAATAAAAAAATTAATTGGTAGTTCAAGTTTTTAAACTTACTAGGAAAAAAACCCCTAATGAAAAGGGGGGGGGGGAAGGTATAAGAATGTGAAACTTTGTAATAAATCCCAATGCTGAAACCATAAAAACGGCCCAGCTCTATAGCACGTGGCATCATCAGGGTCCCTTGGAATGTCCTGACTCAGACTGGATAGTAAGGGTTAATTCAGGAAGGGGTTATGCTTGCTCCCCCCAAAATACATGATTTGAAGCCTCGCAGACTTGAAATATTTTTGTTTTTGTTTTTTGGAAAGAAGCTGGTAGGAAGGAATAACCTGAGCAGCATATCAGTCACTTTTATTATTTATTGAATATATTTTTACTTATGGAATTTACTGACACAAATTCCAGTGCTCCGCCCTTGTTTTTACGGACACAGAAGCCGTAATTTCGTGAAGATATTCTCGTTATGAGGTATAGCTCCCCTTTAAACCACATCTTCACATTTTCCCTGACAATAGGCAATCTGTGTTAAAAATATCAAGAAAGCTCTACTTTAATGGACAGCTCTTAACAAGAACAAGTCTGTGAAAGTCTCTTTCCATCACAGAAACGCATAGAGATACAATTCCAACATTTCACAACTTGAACTATTCAAGTTTAATTGTCTCTTAATCATTTGTGTTCTCCTTCGTTATTATAGTAATCACAGATGCATACACTAAACATCAAATTATAGCATCTTGTCTTTAATCCCTTCTATTATTTTTTAATGTTTATTTATTTTTGAGAGTGAGAGAGACAGTGCATGCAAGTGGGAGAGGAGCAGAGAGACCCCCAAGCAAGCTATAGGCCCTCAGCACGGAGCCTGATGCAGGGCTCGAACCCACGAACTGGGAGATCGTGACCTGAACCAAGATCAAGAGCTGGACACTCGAGGAGCCTGGTGGCTCAGTCGGTTGAGCGTCCAACTTCAGCTCAGGTCATGATCTCACAGTCTGTGAGTTCGAGCCCTGCATCAGGCTCTGTGCTAATGGCTCAGAGCCTGGAGCCTGCTTTAGATTCTGTGTCTCCCTCTCTCTCTCTCTCTGCCCCTCCTGTGCTGTAGCTCTGTCTCTCTCAAAAATAAACAAACAACAACAAAAGTCAGACACTTATCCCAGTGAGTCACGGAGGCACCTCCCATCCCTACATTTTTTTTTTAATTTTTTTTTCAACGTTTATTTATTTTTGGGACAGAGAGAGACAGAGCATGAACGGGGGAGGGGCAGAGAGAGAGGGAGACACAGAATCGGAAACAGGCTCCAGGCTCTGAGCCATCAGCCCAGAGCCCAACGCGGGGCTCGAACTCACAGACCGCAAGATCGTGACCTGGCTGAAGTTGGACGCTTAACCGACTGCGCCACCCAGGCGCCCCCCTACATTTTTTTTTAAAGGTATTGCGTGTGATTACCCACGGTGACTGTAGTGGACAAGCGGTCAAGTATTTTATACTCGGAGGAGCTTAATAAACATTCTCGCCACTTTCCTGAATTTCTGCTTCTCAGATATCACTGCTCTCATCCTGCAACCCATGGAATCCTGTTGCTAACCTGCTACTCAGCACTTTATTACTATTATTATTATTAAATCCAGAAAAACCATCCCTAATGGAAAGAAACAGCAGTCATCATGTCTCCAATTGGTGTCGCCTATAACTGGGAGTCCAACTTTGGCTCAGGTCATGATCTCATGGTTTGTGAGTTCCAGCCCCGCGTTGGGCTCTGTGCTGAAAGCTTGGAGCCTGGAGCCTGCTTCGGATTCTGTGTCTCCCTCTCTCTCTGCCCCTCCCCCTGTTTGTGCTCTGTCTCTTTCTCTCCTCTCTCAAACATAAATAAACATCAAAAATTTTTAAATTAAGTAATAATAAAACAGCTCACAGATATAAGATTTTAGGAAGACCAGAATCATTGTCATATTTGGTATCTGCTCAGATAATTATACATCTACTTTGTGTGTTGATGAAAATGTCAAAAGAAATGTTCTCTAAGTACTTTCTGAGATGATCTGGTAGATAGGAGAATTTTTGAGTCAATACTCGATGTTGGATTATTGACATTTAAAAACTGTGAGGACAACCACATGACCCAAAGCATACATTCACAAAGAATGTATGAGTCGGGTAAGAATACAGGAGAAAAAAAAGCAGGAAATGTACATTCAACCTGAGGGTTGGCAGCACTCTGGGGAGTGGTGGGGAGTGTGGCTATGTAGCAAAATGAATGTCATGTCTAAGAGGAAGACCTACTCTTCATCCCTAGTCAACCACTGGCCCAGTGTTGCCCAATCTTACATATTTTTTCCTAAAACGTTCATTTGTTTTGAAAGACAGAGAGGAGCATGAGCAGGGAGGGGCAGAGAGAGAAAGAGGGAGACAGAGAATCCCCAGCAGGCTCTATGCTGTTAACACAGAGCCCGACAGGGGTCTCAGTCTCATAAACCGTGAGATCATGAGCTGAGCCGAGATCTATAGTCAAATGCTTAACTGACTGAGCCACCCAGGTGCCCCCTAATCTTACATATTTTTTTTTAATTTTTTTTTCAACGTTTATTTATTTTTGGGACAGAGAGAGACAGAGCATGAACGGGGGAGGGGCAGAGAGACAGGGAGACACAGAATCGGAAACAGGCTCCAGGCTCTGAGCCATCAGCCCAGAGCCTGACGCGGGGCTCGAACTCACGCGAGATCACGGGAGATCACGCGAGATCGGGACCTGGCTGAAGTCGGACGCTCAACCGACTGCGCCACCCAGGCGCCCCTAATCTTACATATTTTTAAGCGATGTTGTAAATGTGGATTTTCTTGCAAAAAATTTCCAGCTTCCAAACATTGCCAGAAGTTTTCATTTGGTACAACACTTTTCAGGGCCTATTACGATGATATTCACTCTCGAAAAATAGCTCCAAATGGAGATTAGAGCAATTATTAACCCCCAGGGAGGGAAACTACATAGCACGTCTTATCACTGATTTGCAAAACAGCTACAGAATCTTTGGTACACAGAATGGAGGCAAGAATCGAGATGTACCATAGAAATAAGCATCTCTGAGCAGGTCAAATTAAAGGCCGGTGTCCACAGGGACGAGTACTTTGAATGCTGAGTCATCCCCTCATGAACTCACCTAGGTGATATGTGGCAGTTCTTTGGAGATCCAAAGAAAAAAGGAAACGGAAAAAAAGCCAGTGAGTGAAAGGAGAGTAGTGAGAGTGAATGAGTTCCCTGGTACCTGGGTCACATCAGCTTCAGTGTCATCACGAATAGTAAGATTAGTAACTGCTCACGTTAATTAAGGACCTCCCAGGAGCGGGGACGCTGGGCTTGGAATTTATATACATTATCTCAAGAATCTTTACCACAGCCCCTGGGAGGCAGGTGTGGTAGGAGGAGGCCCTCTCTCCCGGGCAAAAATGAGCATGAAACACACAGTGTTGTTTGTGTGTATGGAACGGAGTCCCAGGAAACTGTAGAGAATGCAGGTGGCCCCCAGCATCTCCTACAAGAAATAATGTCTGCAGTAACAAGTCAACAATTCCAGGTCCTACATCCTTGGTTACTTCTGTCTCAGGAAGCATGGGGCTGTTTTTTTTGTAATGATTTATCTGGTTTTTAATTTACACCCAAGGTAGTTAGCATATAGTGCAACACTGATTTCAGGAGTAGATTCCTTAGTGCCCCTTACCCACTGAGCCCATCCCCCCTCCCACAACCCCTCCAGCAACCCTCAGTTTGTTCTCCGTGAGTCTCTTCGGTTTTGTCCCCCTCCCCGTTTCTATATTATTTTTACTTCCCTTCCCTTGTGTTCATCTGTTTTGTCTCTTAAAGTCCTCTGGATGGGTGTATTTTTTAAAAACATTTATTTATTTTTGAGACACAGAAAGAGACACAGCATGAGTGGGGAGGGGCAGACACAGAGGGAGACACAGAATGTGGAGCAGGCTCCGGACTCTGAGCTGTCAGCTCGAACCCATGAACCGTGAGATCATGACCTGAGCTGAAGCCGGACGCCCAACTGACGGAGCCACACAGGCACCCCTGGATTGGTGTATTTTTTAATGATTTACAGAGAGTCCCACCCAAAATGTTTTCATTAGAGGGAAAATCCTGCTTGAGGGCTAAGGCCTCTAAAAAAAAAAAAAAAACTCTAATGGCCATAAAAAGGCTATTACCCTAAGGGTTTCAGGTGGGAGAACTCTTACTGCCTACCAAAGCCTGGCTTGGAATATTCTGGAACATTCAAAAAAAATTTTTTTGTTGTGATTTTGACACAAGTGAAATCCTGTGGCATTCTTTTGTCTCGATAAAAAGAGCTTCCCAAGTTCAATTCGGGTCTTTGAGATTGTCCTTACATCATTAAATGAAGGCTACATGGGAACCAATGGTAAGTCATTGATGGAAATACCTTGACAGAAGACAGACATGTCAGGTTCTCATGCAATGAAAACCCTTGGCAATTGGAGAGCCACAGACGGTTGAAGATCTGTTGGCCCACAAGTAAACAGTAACAGACGGAGATACAGCAAGATGTTCTGAGAGAATATTCTTGGAGCCAGAAGTAATTCCTTTTTTTTTAAGACATCTGGAAACATCTTCCTTTTATTTACAGAAATAGTGATATTCCAAAAGCACCACACTCATGGCATTCTCCACTCCATTTTGCAAACAAGCCACCTAAATTTCTTCCTCTGTTTCTTTGATCCAACTATTTTGCGTTTTCACAATGACTGGAAAAACGGAGACGCCTGGAGAGGAGAGGTGTGCTCCTTTGGGACGGGAAGTGGCTCCTAGGATCTTGATAATCCAGGAACAAGTAACAGGTGAGAAAGAGCTTTCTGGCTGTGTGTTCATCTGTCCTCACTGCGTGGCTTGATCGCTCCTTTTCCTACCCTTGTGGTATGGAATCAAGAAGTTCAGGGTGAGGTTTCTGGTCACTCACTAGAGGCCCAGTTTGCCACCAGAGTGGGGATTTTATGGCAAAGAAAAACGCCAGGTGGGCAAAACCCATTCACATCCCCTCCCCACACCCTACTTGCAGTAGGCTGAGTATTGAAAATTAATTGGTTAGATGTAAAAGCTCAAAGAGTGAGCTGAAATGTATCGTTTTGCCAAAAGTATCTGGGAGAGAGAAATGGGCAGAAGATCCCCTAAATGCCAACATAAGGAAGACGGAACTATAAAGGTCATCATTCGTCCAAGAGGACACTCATCTAAAGACAGAGTAACAAACATTAGTGGCTAGAAATAATGGCTAAGAATTTCCAAGAAGTAAAGCAAATGTAAGGCTTATGACAAAGCACTCACAAATTAAACAACTAGCCTATTTTTAATCACTAAATTCAACACCTGATGGGGCCCTGGGGGGGCTCAGTCAGTTAAGCATCCCACATCAGCTCAGGTCATGATCTAGTGGTTCGTGAGTTCGAGCCCCATGTCGGGCTCTGTGCTGACAGCTCGGAGCCTGGAGCCTGCTTTGGATTCTGTGTCTCCATCTCTCTCTCTCTCTCTCTCTCTCTCTCTCTCTCTCTCTCTTTCTGCCCCTCCTTCGCTCACAGTCTCTCTCTCTCTCAAAAATAAAGAAACATTAAAAAAAATTTTAATTCAACACCTGAAACCAGTTTTAGCCTATACGTTAACTATAACTTAAATAAAAATTTGAAGAAAAGAATATCCTTCTTGATTTCAGCTTTATATAAATTCTGTCTATTAATGCAGTATTGTATTTTTCATGTGAAGTCAGTATTCTCAATAAAGCTAATTTCCCACAAAAAAAAAGGGTAAAAAAATGTAACTTCTGGACCCGTTTATCATGATTTTTAAGAACATTAAATGCACACAGAATATTTCTAAATCGTCCGGCGAGAAAAAAGCAGGTGACAATCAAAGGAAGGACCATGTGGCTCATAGGGGCTTTTTCACACCAACACAGGATAGAAGAAATACAAGATACAGATGGCATATTACTTCCCACAAGGTGAAAGGAAAAGAAGAAACTTAGACTTTTATATCCAGTAAAAGTATCTTTTAAATGAAAAGGAAAACAAAGATATGTTCAGGTCTGAAAAAAATCTTACAAAACGTGCCACATGAAACCCTCTTTGAGAAATGATTTATTTCCACAAAGAGAGAAATGAATCCAAGATAAAGCAAAAGAGTACAGATGAGCAGAAAACATTCATAGGCTCAGAAGACAATAACCTAAAAAGAAATCCTCCCTATATTATACACCTGAAACTAAAGCTACGCTGTATGTTAAGTAACTGGAATTTAAACTAAAACTTTAAAAAATAAATAACCAAGAAATCCCAAACCAATCTAGAGCCAAAGTTCCCTTAGTATTGGCACGGTGGGACATGGGAATGGGAAAGGACTTAATCTAGATTTTGTTCTAAAGACAATAGTGGAAACTGAAAAGGTTGATAGGCAATAATGAGAATAAATACGGGTGTTACATGGAAATATATTGCAGGATTTCACTTTCAAACAAGTAAAGGCACATCTGATGAATCCTACGTGTAAGAGGGAAAAACACAACAGGGAAGAAAGAGTAGGGTAACAATGACATCACCCATAAAAACTCAAAAGCTATACAACAAAAGTTCGGAAAACCAAAGAAAACAAAAATCAAACAAGCATGGTGACCAGAAGACAGAAAAATACAATGACAAAAGTTATAATCTCTATAATAACGGAAGCTGGGAAGTTTTAAGTGGGATAAGCTGATCCAACAGGATTATCGATAGCTTTATCAACATCCATAGTTAAAATGGATATATTTGAATAGATGTATTTAACACAAGAGGGAGGCCTCATAAACTTGAATATGAAGAACCTGAAAATATAAAACGTATGGTAAGTATGACTGAAACATACCTGGGATGGGAATTTAACATTGGACAAAAATATCTTAAGTATATAACGATCATATACTTGTGTCAATCTACACAACATGTTTACAATAAAGGGACGTTAAGACAAAAATATGGCGAGAGATTAAAATGACACCTTCTTCAAATCAATAGAGTTAGGAGACCAAACACAAAAAATAACGTACAATATGGAATATTTGAGTAGCTCTGTAAGTGTTCTCTGATAGATACACATGGAAATCCATGCCCCCTAACATGTATACACATGCACATACATACATGTGTGAATACGTGCACGCATGGATACATGTATGCGCTCCTGTGTGTCACACAGAAATGTTTCCAAAGCATACAGCATATGAACGCATACAGCAATATAGTCTTTGAAGCTAATCGAATAAAGCAAAAATTGACGGAAACATCCTACAAAACTGTTAGACGCTGAACGTGTGTGTAACGTGTAGTGGGTGTATACCTTTAGGCTAAAGTGAAAATACAAAATACGTGGCATCCGATGATAATTCAGGTGTTTCGTGTGAAAATTTGTCTGACAGGTCTAAAGCAGTGCTTACGGGGAATAATTAAAACTTCAAATACAATTACAAGATAATAAGAAAGATGGCAAATAAATGAGCCATGGAGGCAAATCAAAGAGTCAGAATAATGGAAACAAAATAAATCCAGCTCAAATCAGAAAATAACATACGATAAAAAGTAAAAGTCTGTGAAACAGGGAATGAGACAATAGTCAAGCTAATTAACAAAATGAAAGCTAGTTTACTAAAAGCTTATTAGTATAAGCAAACTTCTGGCAACAGTGAGTGAGCAAAACTGAGAAACAATGAAAATTAATAATCTTGAAAAGTGAGGGAAATCACTCCAAATAATTTCAAATAAAATAAAAATATTGAAACATAGATATTTTAATGATGTAAGCACTGATGTTAAAAAATAAATTTAAATAAATATTTGAGAAAAAAGAAAGTGGAACACAGACTTAAATAAATTCACTAAAGACTATTATTACAAAATAGTAATTTAAAAAACGTCTCACATAAAAATTCAGCAGCCAAGATTATTTTCAAGCAACTTGTAGCAATCCTGTTGCTACTGAAATTTTGTTCAGAAAATATAAAATGAAAAGAAGCAGCCGAAATATTTTTGTAAGATCAGTTTAACTATATGGACTGTATAAGATTAGAAAATCAAGTTTAGAAACCAAATCAAACTTACATTCAAATCAAAATCATTAATCAAATTCGCTTATGAATGAAGATGTGGGCATCCTCAGTGAATATTAACAAAGCAAATATAACAGGGTTACTGGCAGGTGTTTGAAAGTTCACCTTAAGAACAACTCAGGGTTGTTTCCAAAATGCCCTAACAGAAAAAACCTGTTACTAAACCAAATAAATTAAAAAAAAGGAAGAAGAAGAAAGAAAGAAAGAAAGAAAGAAAGAAAGAAAGAAAGAAAGAAAGAAAGAAAGGAATATCTTGGGACCAGCCATAGAGATGCCAGGAAATTATTTTAACAATTCAATGTCTATTCATGATTTTCAAAAATGTTTTAGCTGAGTAGAAAATTGGAAATTGAAGGTAATTTCTTTTACTTGATAATGAGCACCTACCAAAAACATCTAGCCAATATCACATTTATTCAAGAGTATCAGATGCCTTTCCTATAAAATCATGAACAGGGGTGTGAGTTTTCCCTAACACAGTTCAATACACCACTGGACATCCTGAATCAATGCAATGACAACAGGCATATAGTCCATAAAGAGTACAAATATTCAAAGGGGAAGAGAGAAAATGGTCATTATCTGTATGGCATATGGTCATTTTTATGGGATCCATGCAAGTTTATAGATCAGTTACTAGAAATAATAGACAATCAAAAAAGATGGCTGAATATATAATCAAGACATTCTCTTATACATACAAAATAAGATACTATTTACAAGGAGGAGGAGGAAGAGGAGGAAGAAAGAAGGAATTAACCCATTAGTTTAACAAAGATCAAGTTATATCTGAATAAGATTTTTAGTAAATAAACATATTTAAAAAAAATAAACATTAAAAATTCTTAATAAAAAAATAAGTGGTGAACTATGCCAGTTTATGGATAAGACAACATGAATTTGGAATGATAACTCTTCTTCCTAAAGTCAAGTTTCAAGTCAATACAACTCCCAACAAAGATGGCAGAATTTTGCAGAATTTGACATGTTGATTCTAAACTGCACATAAAAGAACAGAATGTACATAAAACAGACACAAAGAGAATGTTGAGGGAGAAAAGCACAGGGTCATTTCGTTCTACATGAGTCACGCTTTGCCTACTTCAGGAACAGACAGGTGACTGAACGAGACCAAATATAAAACACATAGATTGCCCTATGCATAGGTGGTGGATGGTAGAAGGTTGAACTGGGTTATTTTTTGGCAGACCACTTTGAGATTGACTCTCTATAAGACCCACAGTGCTGCCTGCCCTGAACCCATAGGAGTCGGTCTTGTCTCTGGCTTCCCTTGGGTGAAACCAAGGGAGATCCTAGCAGACAATCTGGAGGCCAAAAAAGAGAAGAGCCTATCTCCCCTTAGCAGGCATGACCAGTAACACCCAAATGGGTATCCGTAAGTTCTCATAAGGGTTCCCTAATATACCACCCCAAGGGTACTGTGCTACCCTGTATCAGCTTCTCTATCACCTGCCCCATCTCTTAGTACATACTTTTTGTGTGCCATCTGTCCCTATCAGGACTGCGGTCGAAATTACAAACCCCTGGGAAATGATACATCATTTATATTACATGTTGAACACATTGTTTCTCTACCTGCAGAAAATAACTCTGGATCCCTATCTCACACCATATCTAAAAAGAGTCTGCACAGATTTAAAATGCATGCATGAACTCTTAACACTCACAGAAAAATATGCAAAAGAAAATTTTTGTGATCTTGGGATAGAGGTCAGGAATTTTTAAATGTGCTCAGCTTCATGCGTCCTACTTAGAAAAAGACACAAGGGAGAGAAAAATGTTGAGGGATCCTTGCTAGATCAAAACTACCGATTTTTGTTTCAACAAAGAGTATGAGAAATGATGCCAATGGACAGGACACAGGTGAGAGAAGAGGTTTGCAATCTGCACACCAACAATGGCTGACTGCTTAAACCACAGCTCGCTCACACTCTTGGATGGCTGAAGAGACAACCAGGACGTGGGGTCTTAAGGGCTGGTGTTGCCTCAAGGACACAGAGCTTCCAGGCAGACTCCTCCTGCCTGCCCCCCTTCCCCCCGCAGCGTATTCTGTTCAGGCAACCGTAAATATTCTCAGCACATAATGTGCCCACCTGTCATCATCTTCTGTTCTTGTCATTACACGAAATAAAACGGAGAAGTTCTGGAGTAATTATTCAGGGGAACTTAAAAAAAAGACTACAAGACTATTGGAAAATAATATGGTGAAGATGCTTTTATATAATACTACATTCTGAATGTGTCCTTGTATCACTAAATATTATCCTATATAATGCAATTTTAATGGCTAGTATTGCATGCTTGTATTGTATCTCTAATTATGTAACAATTTCTAGAATGTTAAAAATTGTTGTGGCCGTTCCTTTTTCTTTCTCTCTCTCTCTCTCTTTTTTTTTTTTTTTTTTTTTTTTTTGGTCATCATAAGCACGTGACAATGCCAATCCCTACACACGCATCCTTCTGCACGTGTCCAATTGATTGATTCTTGAGGATAAAATTCCTTGAAGTGCAACGTATTCCTGGCACGTACTTCAGGCAATTTTGCTACCTCTTGCCCTGCTTTCTCCGAGAAATATTGTGACCATTTGCAAACACTCCAGCATTGCATGAGTGGGCATTTCCCACAGCTAAATCCACAGCTGATGGGGTTTTTAATAATCGTGGTTTTATGAGACAGAAGAGGGAACGATTCTGTGAAGTACAACAGCTACAGAGAAAGCTGAAGCCCTCCTCCCAAAGAGAAAAAGAAACCACTGGTCTAATATTTATAGCCAAGATGCATGTAAACTTAACAAATGCCTATGGTCAGCTATACTTTTCACATCCGGGTTGTTAGCAGCTTGCAGGAGTCATGGGGAGGAACACAACACTTGCCTGTCTGTAGAATACTACTTCTGATGGACTTAAAAGGTTGACTGAGCTTGATTCACTGGTGCTTGATTTACTGACTAAATAGACAAATAGGGACCCCTAATTACAGTCTTTCCTCTACACCATTCAGTTCACAGATACCTGACTGCTTCATAGCAAGGTCTTTGGTTTATCCTTATTTTTTGCACCATGTCTCTCCTTCTTCTAAAAAACAATGAATAGCAGTATGAGAGTTTCATCTCCGTGACTCAAAGAAGTCTCTGCTCACTTCCCAGGTCTCAGACATGGGCAGGTGGCCAGTGAAAAAATCTAAGTCTATGATGTGCACCTCTTGGCAAGTATGTGTCAACCTTCCAAAACCCAACGAAAAGAGTCTTTTAAAGAACACGCACAGAAAATACAAAGCAAACTCATGTACAGACACGCAAGCCTGACAATTTTCTAATATTGAAACGTAAAAGAATAAAGTATTTGCCATCAAATATATGGTTTTCAAATTCTATGCCAATTGTGAAAGAAGATACTGAATCTTTAATGGCGCCTGGGTGGCTCAGTCACTTGAGCGTCCGACTTCGGCTCAGGTAATGATCTCATGGTTCACGCGTTCGAGCCCCGCGTCGGGCTCTGTGCTGACAGCTCGGAGCCCGGAACCTGCTTCAGATTCTGCGTCTCCCTCTCTCTCTGCCCCTCCCCTGCTTGCGTTCTGTCTCTCTGTCTCTCAAAAATAAATGAACATTAAAAAAATTTTGTTAAAATATTCCCTATGCCCCACATCTTCCTACAAATGTCAATCTTAACGGGATTTTCCCTTGGCTCCTCATATAACAACATTATATATTTTACCGTATTGAAATTCCACGTGAAACCTGAAATGGGAAGAAATCCCCCATGTGAATATTTTGTTGTCACTGTTGTTAAAAAAAAAAAAGGTACCCCCATAAGGCCTAAAGCTTGCCTACAAAGAACACGCTTTTGACACAGAGCATTCTTTTCGTTTTTAAGCATTTTGTGTTTTTGCTTTTTCCCATGGAACGGTGCTGCTGGTGGTATTAAGTGTCTTCCACGCGTCCCTAATAAATCACCACAGCTTTGTTTTCCTGGCTCCTCTATAAATCTGGCAACAATGATGTTAATTGTGCATGAAAAATATATTAAAACTGTAAATCATCTCTATTTTCGAGGAGGATGGGGGAAACAAATCCAAAGTAACAAATCAAACGCTCTTTCTTTTGTCCGGATTTGGCCAGAGGCCATTATATTAAAAGCATAAAATTACAGCCTGTTTCCATCAATTAGGCCTTATTCTTCGGTTCTTGAATCTAATCATGAACCTATAAAATGTAACACAAATCCCATGTTAATGACCACTGATTAATTTCGTTAATCGTGCTCTAAGTTTCCCTTTCTGTAGTGCGTTCTTTAAAGGACTCGTATATGCGGACCTTTTTTGTATCAATTATATATAAAAGGGCCAAAATACTTCTTTTTGATATTATCTTAGAGCTGTAAGGATGGCATAGAGGAAGAGGTTGGTCACTTTTCTAAGGATAATCGCTAAATTTTGCTTTTATTCCATGCAATACTCAATAGAATGTTTTTTTCTACAAAGGATGAAAGATTGATTTTTTAGAATTTTTTTAAGGTTTATTTATTTTGGAGACCAGAGACAGAGCACGAGCCAGGGAGGGCAGAGATGGAGACACAGAACTGGAAGCAGGCTCCAGGCTCCAAGCTGTCAGCACACAGCCCAACGCGGGGCTCGAACTCACGAGCCATGAGATCATGACCTGAGCTGAAGTCGGACGCTCAACCAACTGAGCCACCCAGGCGCCCCGAAAGATTGATTTTTTTTGAAGTGTATCTATGGATACTTCCTTACGGTCTTGCTAGACTGCCCAACTTCAGACACTGAGAAAAAAAATGTTTACAGCCTGATTTAGGAAGCAGAATATGTATATTTACCAATGGATTTATTCATCCAAAATTTAAAAACAGAAACTAACTGAGAGACAAAGGTCTCCTATTCCCCGTCTTTGTGCTACTTTAACCCTCTTTTAATGTCCTGTTTCTTGATAAACTAGCTCGGCAAAATCATCATCTGACAAACTCACCCATTGGTCAACTGATTCAATAATCTGATCCACACTTGCTCCTTTGATGGCTTTTAAAAATGAGATGCCATAACCTAAGCAAATGAGTCTTTAGTGGTCAGAAATTCAGGCTGGAGGCCAAGAGAATGTAGGGGCAAATCACCTCTCTGCAGCGTAAATCAAATTACAGCATCTAGATGCCAGCTTGGGCCAAGCCAGGCAAGTTAACGAATAACTGGCACTCTGGGTAATTTATCTCCAAATGCAAATCTCAGCCTGTCATTTTCCTTCTTAAAAATATTCCTTCATGGGACTCCAGCTGTCAACAAGATAATTCCCAAACAGGATACATGAGGTAATACATGCCAATTGCCTAGTATACTGCCTGGTGCTTTAGCAAGTGGTCAAGAAATGTGGGACGCTCTCCTCTTCCCCGGCCCGTTGGAGATCGATTGCAACTCGGCTCCAATCTGCTTCTGCAGGAATGATTTCCCCGGGTGACTGAACAACAGATATCATGAACGCTTTGCTGTCACTAAAATTTTTGCCAAGTAGGTATTTATCTATGAGGAATACAGACTTGTTAAAAAATAGTGGACCTAAATATATACAGCCTCCAACTCTTGATTTCAGCTCAGGACATGATCTCACGGTTAGTGAGTTCAAGACCTGTGTCTGGCTCTGAGCAGACAGAGCAAAGGCTGCTTGGGGCTCGCTCTCTCTCTCTCTCTCTCTCTCTCTCTCTCAAAATAAATAAATATACTTAAAAAAAGATTTCTTGCATAGATGACTGACAAGACTGTACTCCAGAAAGACTTGAGTAAGATCTTGCTCATATATATCCGAGGTTGAGAGACTCTGCTATTAAGACCCAGCCTCTCGGCAGAGGACTGTGAATTAAATGCTATATGCCTAGCTCTATAATTAAATCACATGTACAGCCCATGTGGACCCAGGTACGCGAATGTACACGCCCTCAAAATGTGCAGAAACCCTGCCTCCTAAATGCCCTGAAACCCTGTGTTCAACTTTCTTGTCAAGGGTCAGGAGCAGGTGTGGCCTCATCCCCCACCTTCCTCCTTCCATTGTTCGGAACCATCACATGCCAACGTCTGGAGCGGTGGGTACCATTGCAGGCACCAGCTGATTAGGCTCCCTCGCTGGGTGTGGTAGCCACAGAAGGATCCTGAATGTCTCTACACAGAGCTGTGATGTAGAACCTGGACTCAGGAAGTCTTGGTCCAGAAGGGGAATCCAAGGCCGGCTGGTTCTGTTCACTGTCCTCAACTCTATGGTTTCAGCAAACTTGCCTTGGTACTTTATATACACTGTAAGCACGTCCTTAACATACAAACCATGTACGTCATTCCAGGATTATATCATTAACATATCTCCTCTCTCTTTATTTATCTTTTATTTTCCTATCATAAATAACACCACAACAAAAATTCTTAGGCATCAATCTCTAGGAGCATTCAAAATATTATTTCATTAAAATGGATTTCTTGAGATGGAAGGAATGAATCAAAAGTTATGGACATTAAAACATTTTTCTCACACATATGGTTATACTACTTTCCCCAAAACCTATGTACCAACACACAAAAATGCGCACCAAAAAAAGTCATGCATGCACGTGATCTTCAGCACTAAGTATTTTTTAATTTTGTCTTTGCTGATATTATTGGTAAAATCATGTTTGCTTTTATTAAATTGCATTTAATAACTCTTAATAAAATTACCTGGGAAACTCTCAGAAAGACTTAGGTCTGAATTCTTTTCCCTTTTATGCACTGGGCCATTTAGGTAAAGGATGAACCCCTCCTGGCTTCATGTTTCCCATTTGTGACTTGGCACTTTGGAGAGCTATTGGGTGCACTCGCTGATAGAAAATGCACAAACGTTAGTGCAAAGTTTCTGCTGTTAAAAACTCATTTGCTGAATACCAACTCACATAATCTTCCTTACCATCGCCATCATCACAAAACTCATCATCATCTTCATTGTTATTATCATCATCACCACCACCACCATCATCACCACCATCAACACCATCATCACTACCACCACCACAATCATCATCATCCACACCAACACCACAACCATCTTCATCACCATCATCACTGTCACCATCACCACCACCATCATCAACACCATCCCCATCATCATCGCCACCACCATCACCACCACCATCATCCCCATCATCATCACCACCATCCCCATCAGCACCATCATCACCACCACCATCACCATCATCACCACCATCACCACCACCATCATCACCATCATCAACACCATCCCCATCATCATCACCACCATCACTGCCACCACCATCATCACCACAACCACCATCATCACCACCATCATCACTATCACCACCACAACCATCATCATCACCATCATCA
>NW_024412465.1:2959545-2973304 GCF_014898765.1 Herpailurus yagouaroundi | reverse complement strand
ATCACCATCATCATCAACACCATCCCCAGCATTGCCACCACCATCATACCCATCGTCATCATCACCATCATCACCACCATCATCACTACCACCATCACCACAACCATCACCACCACCATCATCAACACCATCATCACTATCACCACCACAATCATGATCATCCCCACAAATACCACAACCATCATCACCACCATCACCACCACCATCATACCCATCGTCATCAACACCATCCCCATCATCACCACCATCATCATCATCACCACCACCACAGCCACCACCGCCACCATCACCACTGTCATCAAAATCATCACCGTCGCCATCACCATCGCCATCATTATCATCATCCTCACGGTCATTATCACCTCCATCATAATCACCACCGTCATCATCTTCATTTCCATCATCACTATCACCACTATCATCAAAATCATCGTCTATTCCTACTACTACGGCTGTAGCTGCTGCTAGTATTACTATCTATAGTAATTCATTTATGAGGTGGCTATGTCCTCGGGCCACGGTTCTGTCCGTCGTTTGTTTAAAATTAGATTTTAAGGACCTATAGGTAACAACTCCTTATTGTGTGTCTCTTAGCCGCCTGCAGATATATTTTGCAACCAGTTGCCCTTGGAAGTCACTCCACAAATTGACCCTGGTCTAAACTATATGAGCCATGGTTTCTTTAATGGGTTTCATTATTTTTTTTTCCTAATGGCAGAAGGGACTATTTCTTTATATTTGGTTTCACAATGCTTCAGGCCCATTTTTCTGAGGTCCTATTTATGACTATTTATTGTATCATGAATCTCATCATTAGCCATCATGTAAAGAGTCCTATAAATATGACAATAGTTAATACACACATATGTATGTTGGTTATGACTATTGCATGACAAAATCTTTGTCTATCATATGTGATGTTATTGTATGACTATTATATGACAAAATATTTGTTGGTGTCACCTTCACAGTCATTAAAATTCAAATTCTTAGGGCCCATCCCCAGAACTGATGAGTCAGGAGGAGCCTGGGTGGTGGCTAGGAGTCTGCATATGAAAAAGTTCCTGGTCAGTTTGAGAACAACTGTGCTATGACCTTGGAAGTCTGGACTATGCCATTATATGTATTAACTACAAGATTCCCAATGACTTCATGAAGGTAGCCCTTTACATCAAGGGTCAGCAACCTTTTTCTATAAAGGGCAAAATAGAGGGGGTACCTGGGTAGCTCAGTCTGTTGAGCATCAGACTTCAGCTCAGGTCATGATCTCATGGTTTGTGAGTTCAAGTCCTGCGTCGGGCTCTGTGCTGACTGCTTGGAGCCTGGAACCTGCTTCAGACTCTGTGTCTCCCTCTCTCTCTCTCTCTCTGCCCTGTCCCTGCTCATGCTCTGTCTCACTCTGCCTCTCGAAAATAAATAAACATTAAACAAAAATTTAAAGGGCAGAACAGTAAGCATTTTGGACTTTGTGAGCTATATGCCCTCTTTTGTAGCTATTTGACTCAGCCACTGTACCAAGAAAGCGGCCACAGGAAACAGGCAAATAAATGGGTAGGGTTGGGTTCCATTAACCTTTTTTGCAAAAACAGGCAGCATCGTGATGGATTCTGCCTATGAGTCATACTGTCCCCTCTTGTTTCACATCTTTAAGTGGAAGTGAGGCCCTGTTTTAGTTGAACATTTGTCCTTATTGGGTATTTCAATCTTCATAAGATCACATCTATCAATCGTCTCTGTAGGTCAGACAATGATGAGAGCACACTGTCTTGCAATTAACTGACCACAACAGTGACTTCAAATTCACTCTCTCGGTCTCTTCAACCATGCTCAGCCAAAAGAATCAATATTGACATCAGCTTGCAAGCTCCATTCCTGACCACGGTGACCCCTCCGCCTGAAATCCCCCTCACCCACCAATCTGGTCAACTGCTGTCTTTCATAGTTTGCCTCGGTGTATCCTGACCTCTCAGTCCAGAAACATGCTCCTCCCAGATGTTCCCATACCTCCCCAACTTGTCCCATCATGGGGCTGATTATACTAAGTGGTAACGCTGGTTAACTGTCCGCCTTCCCCTGTGTGATCTGCAGGAGAAAGGATGGCACCCTTTCGGCGAAGTGGCCAGACAACTGGAACATGCTCAGTAAGTATTCGTTGAATAAATAAATTTATCAATTGCATTTGTGCTAATGTCAGGAGCATCTACATGAGGAAATGTTAAGAAACCAAAGAAATACAATGAAATGAGGGTACTGGTGGCACCTACTTGGGTTTACAAAGCTGCATAAGAACTGAAGACCAGGTTTTACTACCATCCTGAGAACCCGCCTACCTCAAACTCTCAGAGAAGCCCAATGAGCAGAGGAAACAGCTGAGGATGATGCCCTGTGCTTCCTGCAGAATTCCCTGGATGCCATCTTGCCAGCCATTTGTTCAGTGCCCGACAATGCAACTCTTACCAATCCCTCCCACCTACTAAAGGCTTAGTCTGAAATTTGTTCAAATTCAATTTCGCTTCTCTTAGATCAACTCTCTAAGTTGGGTAATCCTTCAGCAAACCCAGCCCTTTAGCTGGAATGCTTAGAAGAAACAGACACAGTAGGTTACGCCCTGTCCTAATGAGCTTGGCCCATTTCAGGGCAATTTTTCCACCTGGAGTCATAGCTCATGCTAGCCCTGCTTCGCCACCCGAGGCCAACCTCCAGAGCCAGACATCCGTCTAGAGCACAGCACCCCAATGTGGTTTCGCCTCAGTGTTGTCCAAATACAAATTTCCTCACGTTTCAGAGTTGGCCTGTGACCCACGCTGAACCAGTGGCATCGTCCCCAAGCCAACGTACTTCTCGAAACTCAAGGATGATATCACAGGGAAATGCTGGTGACCGTTTTTTACCTCCACATGGAGACAGCCTCACAGAGAGACAGAAGAAATCCAAGGATAAACCAAAAGTGTCAGGTTAGTAACGGCAATGATTCAGATCCAGATCCACATGGCTTAAAAAGAATGAATTGCCCAAGTGTTGTGCAGGACAGATGTCTTAAATTATGGAGTCAGCAGCGCTGGTTACTTCTCTAGGGTCTGGGGGAGAACAATGTCACTCTCTCTCAGTTCTCAGTTTCCGGTGCTTTCTAGCAATCTTTGGTGTTTTCTGTCTTGTGGATCCACTACTCATATCTCTGCCTCCACCTCCTTATGGCATTTTCTCCATGTAGATCTGTCTTTTTCCACGTGTCTTCTATTGTAAGGACACCAGTCATAATGGATTTAGGGTCCTTCCTAATATAGCATGACCTCATCTTACCTTGATTACATCTACAAAAGCCCTCCTTTCAAAGAAGTGGACATTCACTAGTCAGGGATTACAACTTCCATATTATCTTTCTGGGGGGACACAATTCAACCCATAACACGGGTCAACTCAAAAACCCAATGACAAGAGAAAAGTCTGAAGGACTAAGAGCCATGCTATGATCTGTAAACGTCTTTTAAAAGATTCCAACTGACGGGGCGCCTGGAAGGCTCAGTCAGTTAAGCGTCTGACTTTGGCTTGGGTCACGATGTCATGGTTTGCGAGTTCGAGCCCCGCGTCGGGCTCTGGGCTGACAGCTCAGAGCCTGGAGCCTGCTTCGGGTTCTGTGTCTCCCTCTCTCTCTGTCCCTAACCCATTCGCATTCCGTCTCTGTCCCTAACAAAAAAATAAATAAACGCACGTCAAAAAAATTTTTTTAAAGATTCCAACCGATAGTCTGTGGCCTTAGGATAACAATTTCAAATCTCACAGACCCTTAATTCCTCTCAGGCTAGGACCTCATAACTTCTAACCTGATGATTTCTGGCATCTCAATTATTCTTTTTTTAATGGGTGTTTATTTATTTTGGGAGAGAGCATGAGTGAGAGTGGGGGAGGGGCAGGGAGAGAGGGAGAGAGAGAGAACCCCAAGCAGAGTCTGCAGTGTTAGCCCAGAGCCCGAAGTGGGGCTCGAACCCATGCACTCTGAGATGGTGACCTGAGCCAAAATCAAGAGTTGAAAGCTCACCCTAATGAGCCACCCAGGCGCCCCTCAACTCAATCACTCTAACCTGTGACCGTTACTGAATATCCTGGAAATGACTCCAGCACCATTAAGTCAAATCACAGTCAACTGTATTTAAAAACAGACAACGCCCTGCTTCCTCAAAACTACAAAGCAATTAGCTTCTTGGCTGTTCTATCGCAATTTTATGCCGTCTTCCCTTGTAACACCTCTGGGGCTTGGTATTTCAGGGAAATGGGCAGCACACAGGCTTTGGCCCGGCTGCAACTGGGAAAGATAATGCAGTCAACATCCTGCAGGGATATCCAAGCCTCAGCCGCAAATTACTTTGTCCCGGTGTGTGCGCACACACTTTATCATGGGAAGCAGAGGGATCCTGTTTTCCATTACTTTCTAAATCATGTCGTAAAATAGGATGCTACATCTTTAAAAAAATTATGAGAACATGTGACTTTCAGGCACGATGTATGTAAGCCAAGAGCTTCAGGCATTCGCTAAAGAAAAAAATCTAAGGTCAACTCCAGCCTTGTTCAGAACATACATCGTGATGGAGAATAAATCATCAGAGGTGCCTGGGTAGCTCAGTCGGTTGGGCATCCGACTTCAGATCAGGTCATGATCTCACAGTTCGTGGGTTTGAGCCCCGCATCAGGCTCTGTGCTGACAGCTCAGAGCCTGGAGCCTGCTTCGGATTCTGTGTGTGTCTCTCTCTCTGCCCCCTCCCTTGCTCATGCTCTGTCTCTGTCTCTCAAATAACAAATAAACACTGAAAACATTTAAAAAATTAAAAAGAAGTCAGTTGAGCATCTACTGATTTTGGCTCAGGTCATGATCTCACAGTTAGTGGGTTCGAGCCCCGCATCCCGCTCTGTGAGGGCACCTCAGATCCTGCTTGGGATTCTCTCTCTCCTGTCTCTCTGTCCCTCTCCTGCTTGCTCTCTCTCAAAATAAATAAATAAAGTTAAAATAAAAAGAATAAATCATCTTGGGGAGTCTTTGCACTGCTAGGTAGGAGGGTGGGTCAGTCTCATAGCCACGTGCTGGAGAAAGCTAAACCTGCTGAGGAGACCTACAAAAGTCTACACAGGAAAGGGCATAATACCTTGTCTTCAAAGATTTTCCAAGCAACAGAGTGAGGAAAAGAAGCATCCAAAATTGCCCCGGCTGTGTTGGTAGAAAGTTCACAGGTATAGATCACCAGCGCTTTGTCTAACAACAAAGTCAACTCTCTTAACGGAGCTGCAAAAGTCTTTCATGGCCAGGTCCAAAAAAGGCTGAGTGGCCAAGTGCTCCCCATTCACTCACGCATGTGACTGACGTCCTCCTGCGTAGAAAAGGTTTGTGGGGAACGCGGTGCGTGTGCGCTTGTTATATGTTGCCTCCCTCTCAGCACTCGCTTCGTAAGAGAAGGCGCTTGGTTTTGTTCACTATTCTTTTTGTGAGTCTCAGCCCCTGGTCGCCTGGGTGTTGTTCCTTCTCTGCCTCTCTCCCCTCGGTATACGCTCTGTACAGACGCTGGCCAAGAGGCAATGCCCAGAGCATGGTGGATGCCCAGAAACGGTTGTACGAGGAACAAATGGAAGAATAATCTCAAAACAAGTTTTAGAGTCCATCGGCAGTGTAGACTTGTAAAATAACCACAACTCTAAGGACACGGCCGATGTTACAACTGGGCATAGGGCTTCAGTGAGTAAAGAACAGGCAAATATGGCAGTAAGGAAGACGGCGGATGCAATGAGCCCTCGAGAGGAGGTCTTTGTAATTCCGTGATGGACGCCCATCTTGGTGCCATCATGCACTCCAGGGAAATTTGGACCATGATACCCAATATACCCAAATCCCTTGATGGGAAACCTGGACCATGATACCCTATCTACCAAGATCCCTTGATGGGAAACTTGAGACCATGGTACTCAACATACCAAGATCCCTTCATGGGAAACTTGGACCATGATACTCAACAGTCCAAGATCCCTTCATGGGAAACTTGGACCATGATACCCTATATACCAAGGTCCCTTGATGGGAAACTTGAGACCATGGTACTCAACATACCAAGATCTCTTCGTGGGAAACTTGGACCATGATACTCAACAGTCCAAGATCCCTTCATGGGAAACTTGGACCATGATACCCTATATACCAAGATCCCTTGATGGGAAACTTGGACCGTGATACTCAATACAGCAAAACCCCTTGATGGGAAACCTTGACCATGATACTCAATGCACCAAAATCTCTTGATGAAATGCAAGCAACTTGTAAAATGTACTACAGTGGAATTCGATCTCATTATTAGTTGATTTGAGCTCAACAGGAAAGATCTAATCTAAGTTGATAGATTTTAAACATTTAAATTTTCTTAGGGAGAATGCAGTTTTCTCTCTGTGCTGTGCTACTATTTTTGAATCTAAGCTATTCTTAAACACGCAAAACTAATGTGATAACTTTATTTCATAGTCTCTGAGTAGATACATTACAAAATATAGTGATGAGGGCGCCTGGGTAGCTCAGTCAATTAAGCGTCTGATGTCAGCTCAGGTCATGATCTCACAGTTCGTGAGCTCGAGCCCTGAATCAGGCTCTGTGCT
This sequence comes from Herpailurus yagouaroundi, assembly GCF_014898765.1. Classification (NCBI taxonomy): domain Eukaryota; kingdom Metazoa; phylum Chordata; class Mammalia; order Carnivora; family Felidae; genus Herpailurus; species Herpailurus yagouaroundi. The sequence continues at coordinate 2,966,680 of NW_024412465.1, read as the reverse complement.
GACACCTTAGAGCCTGGAGCCTGCTTCGAATTCTGTGTCTCCCTCTCTCTCTTCCTCCCCCACTCATGCTCTGTCTCTTTCTCTCTCCAAAAATAAATAAAAACGTTTAAAATTTTTTTAAAAAAATTAAAATAAAATAAAATATAGTGATGAAAGTAATTCAGTAGATTGAAGAATTGGGAAGGAGGCAGAAATCTTTTAATAAATGATATATATATCTTTAATTTCAGGTGAGAAAAGTACATTTGAACTTGTTAAGAATGGAACTTTACGTTCTCTGATTTAACGTTACTGCCTAGTGGTGCTGAGAAGAAAAATGCGCATTGGAATTCCTGGGGATGGAGTCCCAGTAACGAATCCTCTGACGTCAAAAAATGTAACGGCAAAAAACACCCAGGTGAGCGCTTTGCATGCAAGATTATACCATCAGTGCACTGTCCTATCATTTTGTTAGGTTTTATCTCTCCCTCCTCCCCATTTTTGCACTTTTTATGTCTTAGCCTATCTAGACAAGCGATAAATGAGGAGCTTATTTGGAGGAGTTCAGAAATCCCTCCCTCACTGCAAAACATACGCATATATGCCTTGTGTATCATGTCAGGATTGGTGGAAAACGTTCCCTTGTGGATCCGCAACAGAAAACATCAACTTACAGACTGCCCTCCTTTTATTTTTTTTTTCTTGAGATCCTAACAACTCCCTGAATTCTTCTGCCCACTGAACCCTTTCTGAAACTTGAGTTTTGTTACAGTTCATTCATTTTCCAAGCAAAGAGCTTATATTCTCTTCTATCACCATTTGGACTGGTCCAATGCCTTGTGTATGCTAAGTGCAAATGGTCATTTTTTTAAATTGGTAATTTTTGAATGAATCAGCTAAAAGGGCTTTAAAGGAACAAACGAGAAGAAAAGAGATACAGAATCAAAGTTGAGATGAGGAGATTCATAGATTGACTGGCTTGAGTTGGAAATAAGTCAACTCGTAGCAGGTGAGTTGGATGTTAAGTGAATACTGGACTTCACTTGTGGATGGAGGGATGAGTAAGTCCCCAAAGAGATGATGGATGCAGAATGTGGCTGAAGGCATCAGTTTAAGGAAGAAGGAGAGTTTACAAACTTTCTCCTATCTTGTGGAAACACACCACAAAACTCCCTTGCTGAAGAGTCAATCCCTCCTGCGTTCCTCCCTTTCTGCTGGGAACACGTTCTCCCCACAGAGCAAACGAGTATGTGCTCACAGCAGACAAGAGAGTGTTTTGCTTAAAGGGGACGTCAGAGTGCTTGCATATTTGGAGAGGAAGGGACCGTATAGTGTTAGTATGTTCCAATGTCCAACTGGGCGTTTTCAGAAATCGTAACACATTTGATCTTCATTGGACAGTGGATATCGTGCTTGAGTGGACACCTTTCACACACACACACACAACACACACACACACACACACACACACACACACATTCACTTTCCAAAGTAATCAGATATGTGACATCTAATAGGGAAATGTTTTTCACTTAAAAAAAATCTGCGGGGCACCTGGGTGGCTCAGTCGGTTGAGCATCCGACTTCAACTCAGGTCATGATCTCAGGTTCGTGTGTTCGAGCCCCCTGTCAGGCTCTGTGCTGACAGCTCAGAGCCTGGAGCCTTCTATGGATTCTGTGTCTCCCTCTCTCTCTGCCCCTCCCCCACTCACGCTCTGTCTCTCTCTCTCTCAAAAATAAACAAACGAAACGTTAAGAAAAATCTGTTTCTCGTTTGTAGAAACCTATTTCTCTGAACCCAAATATAGAATATCTGATTGGATCAGTAAAATAGAGACCAGTCACTTTTATTTATCTTAACGACTATCACTCTTTGGCTTTTCTCCTGGATGTCACCTGTGAGCTCACTGTGTGATCTGTAGGTCGGATGTGTTCATGTGTGGGCCCCCGCTTTGCACACCACACACCCTCCGTGGTCGTCGAATCCAAAGCTACAGAAATCTTTGCTTCTGTTCGTTTTTGCTGCCATTTGGATCGGAGCGCTCCAAGGAGAGGCGCTCTTAGACATAAAAGAGGGAAAGTGAAATGCATTTAGTATGAAAACAGCCTGGTTCAGGAGAACCAAACCACGGAGCAGGAAGGCAGGGACCTACTCCCGACCATCGAACACGAGGAACTGAATCTTCCAGTGAAAGCTCAATGTAGCGAGAATAACATGAAATTCACAGGAAATTCAACAGATAACGTACTGACCTCTTCCATGTCAAAATTATCTGTATAATCATCTTGTTAATTATGATTCATAATTAAGCAGCGGCATACTCCAAAATTGCTATAATCCTAAACAATATGCAGAAGAGGTCTAAGAGGCCTGCTATTATCACTAATATAGCTGACGTCACTAAATGTGGAGAAGGTTGAATGTCTCAATCTTCTAAGCTGGTAGAGAAATGCATGTTATCAGAAATCTACTCCAAGATAACCGTCTTCGCAAAATACTCAATTCCCTTCCAGGAATCCTTGTTGGAGAGATTTCTGTTTAATAATCTTCCATAATTACCTTCCCTTACGAGCTACTTCTACACAACGTCACAGACCCGAGTGACAGACGGAAATGACAATCCTTTGTTTTCACAGAGTTGCATGTTGATTCGTTAAAACGTCTGTCTCACTGTGTTAACTCTAACTCGGTTACCCTTTTACTTTGTCACCTGCATGAGACTTACATGCATACAAATGGACTGAGACTTGATGAGAACAGAAAGGAAATTAATCTCTCTTTTATCTCACGTTTAAAAAAAAAAAGACTACTATTGTCTTTGGATGTGCAAAGGCACTCTTCCAAGAAATGAATTTTAATGCTTTCTTGATGATTAATTTCTGTAACTCACACAGGATGCTAAAAACGCATTTGACAACTGAGGGTGGAAAAGACCAGGCTCCGGAATAAGGGAGAACAGAATAATTCTGTGCTCTTGCAAAACAGTATCGTATTCCCTCTACATTCCCTTTTCTTAAAGCCATACTCAGTACTATCAGAAAGGATGGTCCCTTGATCCCGTTCCTTAAGCTGACCCGTCCACTACTACAGTAAATGATTATGTTACAGACAAGAAACATTTATTACGCACTGGATTAATATTTATGTTAGACTCCACAAGCACATGCAATTTTGCTGATATATTGTTTTTGTTCCCTTTTTGACGATGAATTATGCTGCACTAACATCGGACTACAGAGTGGTTACACGTGCAGGATACTTCATATATGAACGCCTTAAATCCCAGTGGATCTCTTTCACACCCACAGGAAACAGAGGCACGTACAAGCCACGTGACCTGTCCGCTGTCATCCCTTGGCTGGTAAGGGGAAAGGCTGGCATGTGAACCCAGGTGGGCACGTTCTTACAGCTATCTCTCTAGACTCAGCTGGAGGCGGGAAGCGGGTTTACATCAAAAAGCATAAAGATGAGGGTTGATGGGGGGATGGGAGGGAGGGAAGGGTAGGTGACGGGCCTTGAAGAGGGCATCTTTTGGGATGAGTACTGGGTGTCGTATGGAAACCAATTTGACAATAAATTTCATATATTAAAAAAAATAAATAAATTTTAAAAAATGCCCAAGTTCTATAATACTTAGTAAAAAAATAAATAAATAAAAATAAAAAGCATAAAGAGACTCTTGTGGTTTGCCTCCCTCTCTGTTTGAAATAAACGCATAAGAGACTCTTAAATACAGAGAACTGAGGGTTGATGGAGGGGCAGGGGAGGGTGGGGGGAAATGGGTGGTAGGCACTGAGGGGGGCACCTGTTGGGATGAGCACTGGGTGTTGTATGTAAGCGATGAACCAAGGGAATCTGCCCCCGAAACCAAGAGCACACTGTACACATTGTATGTTAGCCAACTTGACAATAAATTATATTTAAAAAAAAAAAAAAGCATAAAGAATCACTCTGCCCAGATCTTGGTAGGATCTTGAGGTCTACAGGCGAGGAGCCCAAACTATTTTGCTAACATGGGTGCAAACGGGACACCATTTAGACATGCAGCTCCCATTGTGAGCGAGATTTAGTAGACAGAAGAGGACCACTGGGGTGTTTGGCTGTGGCTCATTCATTGACATTGACTCTGGAAATTAGTTTGAGACGCCTGGGTAAATTTAAATGTCCCTTCATGACATCCCTGTGTACAATCCCTCTGAAGTATGACAGTTCATAGGATTTGCCCTAGCCCTATACTATCACAGTGGACACAAAGGTTGTGTTTCTACCCAACAGAGTTAATGCCTCAACTCTGCAGAGTGCCCACAAACTGGAACGAGTACCATCTCCTTGGTATGCGTGCAGAAAGCAGCAAATTTTCACCAGCCAGCATTAAGAAGGTCTTCCCACCTATAGGTAACACATGGAGTCTCAGAATGGGTAGGGGTTCCGAAGGCTCAAAACAAAACAAGTTGCTTCAGCCATTACTCTGTTTTCACTTAGGGTACAGGCTTCACTGTGGAGTTCTAGCAGGATTGTAACACACTGCCGTGCACGCTGCATCGTCGCACAGCAGCAAACGGGTGTTACCTTACAGTTGGGAAGGTCAGAGTTGGAAGCTGGCACCGGGAGACAGAAAGCAGCAGAGCCAGGGTGCAGCAACGGATGGAGGGTCTTCGTCATTAACCGGTGGTCCCACCCAGGTTGTGCAAGCTACGCTCCCCTTAGCGTAAAGTCGACCGATGAGCCAAGGCAATCCCACACGCAATGGAAACGGCCCTTCGCCATGGAAGGTGTCACAGTTACAGGTGCCAGGGGTTAGCAATGGAGGTGCCTTTGGGGAGTCGTTTTTTTGCCCACAAGCGTCCGTCCCCCTAAATTAGGAATCCTCATGTCCTGTGCAATCCCAACATCTAAGCAAGTGGTGGGCACTCAAGAACTATCTTTGGGAGTCAAGTCAAGGTGGGCGTGGTCAACCCCGTCACCCTCTGATTGACACAGAAAGAATGAATCTAAAAAATTGAAGGATCGGGGCGCCTGGGTGGCTCAGGTCGGTCAAAAGTCCAACTCTTTTTTTTATGTTTATTTGTGTTCATTTTGGGAGAGACAACGAGACAACAAGCAGGGGAGGGGCACAGAGAGAGATGGAGTCCCAAGCAGGCTCCACACTGTGACAGCTCAGCTGAGCCGAGATCAAGAGCCAGACTCTTAAGCAGGTACACCACCCAGGTGCCCGTAACCGTCCGACTCTTTATCTCGGCTCAGGTCGTGATCTCGCAGTGTCTGAGTTCAAGCCCCGCGTCGGGCTCTGTGCTGACAGCTTGGAGCCTGGAGCCTGCTTGGGATTCTGTGTCTCCCTCTCTCTCTTCCCCTACCCTGCTCATACTCTGTCTCTCAATAATAAATAAACGTTAAAATTTTTTTTTTAGAAAATTGAACGATCAAAGTGGTATATGCAATATTGCTGTCTTACATCATTACATAAATGCATTGATAGGAGTTAAGGCAGTCCATAAAGGGAGGTCCTTGGAGGAATCGGCATGTTGCCATTTCAATATGTCATTAAGGGCGGGGAGTTTATTCATTAAGCGAATAACCAACAATTAAATTTCTAAAGCTCCACATTGATTCTCAAATTGATGCAAATATTTTAAAAAAGAAAAGAAAAGGAAACCTCAAGACTCCTGACCCTACAGGCTGTGATGTGTTCTTTGTGCAAACATACAGGCAGGTACACCTTCACTCACGAGCGAAATGCCAATATTTATACGTTGTAGGAAAACACATTCTGCCTTTCAGCCCCTACTGGATTTCTGATTCTCTCGTCAAGATCACGTGAGATACTGTTTGGAAAACAGCTCTGAACAGGTAAGCAAGCCACGCTGGCCTTACTCTTTTAAGTTTGGATTGCTTTTCCATCAGGTAGCATTTCCCAATTCCTAGTCAGTAGCAGACCACAGTGAAATGGCCAAATCCTTCATGTTTCCGAGCTACACAGCTGCACATCTCAGTGCTGTAGTCAGGAAGGCTACTGATTTTTCTCCGGGTTGGTCTCTTTCGGACCAACCGACCTCTCACCGGGAGGGGAGAGCCACAAAGTCCCCAGCACGGCAAGCGTACCAGGACGGCGATTTTCATCTTGTATGCTGTGTTGTTCTCTCTGTCCTTTCCTGCCTTTGCTTCTTCTAATTTCTTATTTGCATAGGTCGCGAGGAGAACAACCACCACCCGGCTAAGCGGCTTCAGAAGTGAGCTGTCTCATTAGTTTGGGGTATGGTTATGCTTCCCTACAAGCACCACCAGCCAGAGGTAATAATTATATTAGTGTACAAATATAATAGTGCACTGTCTTTCCACCTCTTTCTCCGGGGGTTCTCTGTGATGTGGGTAATAGACCACCACGGTCTGGTGTTTCGTGACGTGCTGAGGCTACCTTTCAGCACTGACAAGGACACAGCACAGGACCGCTGATCCAAGTTTGGACACCGTGGATCCCTTCTTGCACGCCTTCAGGCAAATCTTAAGTAAAAATCATTCTCCAAGGATTAAAGGGGGGCAGAAAGAACAAAAAGAAAAAGAAATCTCTCCCCTAAAAGATGCAAAGGACACATTTTCGTTTCTATAGTTGATGGTGTCTATGGTTCCTGTAAATTACTTCTTTTAATTCCAGTAAGATGTACCTTTCAGGCTTTTGTCTCCCCTTGTCTAAAAATAGCATACGCAAATGGTCAGTGAGAAATGTGTTCACACTGCAGCATAACATTAGTCTGGTTAGCCTTTACAAATTTTTTTGTTTTTTAATTTGAAATCTACACAGACAGGAAGATAACCAAATTTTACTACCGTTGGATTAAATGAATAAATCAAACATCACTGGTTCTTACAGATTTTCATGGCTGTGCTACTGAGAAGAAAGGGAACATTTTGTTCAAGCAAGCACATTATCTCCTAATGTAGCTAGAATCACGGAAGGATACTCGTTAGCCATTTGACTGCTGTGAATATTAGGAGGAAACAAGCTGTAAATTTATGTTAGCCATAATGAGTCTAAACAATGAAATCCAACCATTGTATGAAACATCCCTTGCTTCTATATTTAAAACAATCAGTGGTTTTCCTTTCAAGACTCGGAAGGAAGGAAGGAAGGAAGGAAGGAAGGAAGGAAGGAAGGAAGGA
>NW_024412465.1:2947279-2959535 GCF_014898765.1 Herpailurus yagouaroundi | reverse complement strand
GGAAGGAAGGAAGGAAGGAAGGAAGGAAGGAAGGAAGGAAGGAAGGAAGGAAGGAGGAAACTGCTAAAATCTTTAGGCATTAATGCAAAAGAACCATGCCTTCTAATTTTCAGTTTGCAACTTAAACATGACAGTGTTCTTAATTCTATTGTTTTCTATAGACTCGTCCCTTTACAGGTGATGCAGGCAGAAGAGGTAACACTACATGCTCGCACTGGTTATCTGCTGCAGATGCACATTGTAAACACGCTAAAAAGGCAATAGATGAAAATAATTAAGTCATTAATTACAGCACCGTCCATCTCTGAGTGCTCGGTAAATACAAGGGGAATGAATCATAAATTAGGGTCGTCGCTGCAATCACAATATGAAAAATGTAAACAGGTTATAGGAAAAAATATCATGCACAGGACATTCGAAAACCCTGTTGGCAAATCCAACACTGGGCGAGCCCGTGCTGTTTACTGTTTAAATAAACTACTCACCATCCTCCGTGGGCACGTAGATGTTTAAGTAAAGGCAGTCTTCGTTTTGATCTTGAACGTAGGTCATTAAAGTATCCAAATTAGCAGTAAACCAGATGGGCAGCATATCATGTAATAAAGACCTCTCGTCCAGGTGTTGGGGGCACACAGCAGCGAACTGGGTGGCATTTCGAACTCCAGTCCATGAGGACGGGGGCTCTGGGGGCTGAAATCGCCTCTCTCCAGTGGGAGGAGAGGCATACGGGACCCCCAAGTACTGCTCCACTGGACCCAAAATCTCATTGGGCAATGGTGTTCTTAAGCCCCGGATTTTGCCATAATTTGTGTTGACCACTGGATACTGTGCTTGGCTGTCACTGAGCGTGAACTTAATGGCAAGAGCGGTTATCCACAGGAGAACATTGGAGTTCAACATGACGCAGACCGGGGTAAAGAACAACGGAAGCCATAACAGTCCCTTGGGCCTCGACATTGTTCACTTCCACATCCGCGGGTGTCCGTGTGATACAACTCCAAGCAAACAGAGCCGTGAGGCGAGCCCGCAGAGAGATAGGGCTTTCCAGGGAGCAAAGGACCCAGGAGGGGAGCCTCCCAGATGGGTCATAGACAGAGCCCAAGGTTAAGAAGAAACCCAGCAGTCGTCTCGGCAGCCCATGGCGAGAGAGAGCCGCCCTCTCTTAATCCTGGCACCGAATCCCGGCAAGTGTGAGGCTCCAAGGAGGCGGTGACCGTCCGATACCCGAGGACAAGGATTCCTTAGGAAAACTCCCAGGCAGAGCAGTCCGCCTAACGGGGGAGAAGAAAACAAAACCAAACACGGATGATGATGATGAAGCCAAGGATGCCATGCAACCCTCAACATGACTCTATGAAATTCCTATTTGCTGCTGAGCATCTATCTTCATGTAACAGAACCTAGCAAGAGCCTCACTTGGCTTAATTCTTGTTGGGTGCCCATTACCAGGAACGACACGGGACATTTAGAAGACATTCAGCATTTGTTGAACGTTGTCTTTGTTGAGTTGCCCAAACGTGATACATATTGCTCAAATGACATCTCCCAATTTCACCATTAGCTACAATGACCAGCCAATCAGTGGACAGGTGCTTCCCAATGTTTGTCAAGCATTTAAGGAAACTGTCACTATTCCCTAAGGTCTGATAGTCATGGAACATATGAAAATTCTTTCAGTACAAGGAAAGGAGAAGTGTGCACGCTCAGGGGCGCCTGGGTGGCTCAGTGGGTTAAGCATCCGACTCTTGGTTTCAGCTCAGGTCATGATCTTATGGTTCATGGGATGGACCCTGAGTCAGGCTCCATGCTGACAGAGTGTAGCCTGCTTGAGGTTCTCTCTGTCCCCTCCCTGCCTCTCTCCCTCCGCCCCCCCCCCCCCCCCTCTCTCTCTCTGCCCCCCTCCCTCCCTCTCTCAAAAAAAATAAATAAATAGACTTGGGGAAAAAAAGAGTATAGGCTCTGGATACTAATCTCTCTTGGGTTACTTAATGGCACCTATCTTTGGACTCCACACATCATCACCCTGAATCTCCGCATCCTTGTAAGAACTGAGCATGACACTGCATTTCAAGTACATTCTGTAGTGCTTGTCCCATCAGGACATCATTCATAATTAAAAGTGTTGATACCTAAGCCATCCAGGGTAAACTTCTCACCTTGCAGCCCATTTTAAAAGCTGATGGTACTTTTGAGTTACCCTCCCACTGAGTCTGTTCTCCCAGACTTGTCTCGATGTAGATCTTATGACTCTCACTAGATCAATCGTTCCTCTTACGGCATTAAGGAATGTTGTGCATGAGCAGGAAAGGATTGTGAATGATCCATTAGGGATAGAAAATATTACATTAGGTGGTGCAAGGAATCCTATCCTTAAATAGAGTGTTCTTCAACTCAAAAACAGAGAATGCGTTTGTAAAGATGTTGTGGGCAATTCAGATTATTTCTGGACTAGACCATAAGCACCCAGTTAAGTGCACAGTGGAGGAGAGAATATGTCAGGAGAATATGTCAACGAGCTTTTTTTTTTTTTTTAATTAAACCTATCGGTGGGATGCCTGGATAGCTCAGTCACATAAGCATTCAACTCCTGGTCTTGGCTCAGGTCATGATCTCAGGGTTCTAGCATCGAGCCCGCATCGGTCTGCATGCTCAGTGTGGAAACCTGCTTGGATTCTCTCTCTCTGTGGCCCCCCTCAAAATAAATAAATAAACGTAAAAAAATTAAACCTATCAGAGCTGGAACTGTCATGGAGCTATACCACCTTTGGGGGAAATTCCATAGTCTATGACTTCCTGGGCCAAGTTCATCAGACCTGAATGAAAATGCACTCGCCATGAATTTGTGATTCTCAGAGACTCAGGTCCTCAAAAGGCTACCTCTGTGAGCTGAGGGAAGGGAGCTGAGCTGTTGGGAATGTAGGTCAATGGTGTGTCAAACCTTCTTCATGGGGTGTGGCGAGCAGGACCGAGAGGATCTACGAGCCACGTGCGTGTTAAGAGTACACAATGGGATCAGCCCTAGAGTTCACGCTGAGCCCAATGATCAAGCCTGTCCTCTGCCTAAACCGACCTCCCCACAGGGTTCTGAGGGCCAGAGAGAGATCATGGACCAGCAGGACCTAAGAGAAGGTGTTTGGGGACGTGTGAACACCTTATAGGTAATGTTCATCAGTTCAGGACTGTCTTACTTATTTCCTCATTGTTTGAAATTTGGCTAATTTGCATAAAAGTAATCCGATCTGAAGCCCATGGTCTCTCTACCTCAGCAGTGTTGCCATTCTGCACCATGTACTTCTTTGAGGCAGGTGATGTCCTGTGCCTGGTAGGGTGTTAAGCATCCTGCCTGGGCTCCACCTGCTAGATGCCAGTAACACCTCCCCACCCAATTGGAGCAATCACAAATGTCTCCCGTTATTGCTAAATGACCCCAGAGTGAGGACCACAGTCTGAGTCATCCAGCATGGAATTCTGGGGGCCATGTAAGTGACTTAGGTATCCATGGGTACATTTTAAACATTATAATATGTTTGTGGGGAGCCTGGGTGGCTCAGTCGGTTAGGCGTCTGACTTCAGCTCAGGTCATGATCTCACAGTTCATGAGTTCGAGCCCCACGTCGGGCTGTGTGCTGACAGCTCAGAGCCTGGAGCCTGCTTCGGATTCTGTGACTCCCTCTCCCTCTGCCCCTGCCCTGCTCGCACTCTGTCTCTGTCTCTCAAAAAGTAAATAAACATTAAAAAATGTATTTTAAGGGGTGCCTGGGTGACTCAGTTGGTTGAGTGGCTGACTTCAGCTCAGGTCATGATCTCTCAGTTCGTGAGTTCCAGCCCCACGTCTGGCTCTGTGCTGACAGCTCAGAGCCTGGATCCTGCTTTGGATTCTGTGTCTCCCTCTCTCTCTCTGTCCTTCCCCAGCTTGTGCTCTCTCTCTCTCTCTGTCTCTCAAAACTAAATAAATGTTAAAAAAAATTTTTAATGTATTTTGGAAAAAAACCTTTGCAATATGCTTGTGTGTGTGTGTGTATGTGTGTATGTGTGTGTTACATTAAAATATCTGGCAACTTTAAAAGTTTTAGCATTACAAGTAATACAGAATTCAAAAGTAAATCTATTAAACACACATCATCATCATGATTTAAAAAATCCCTATAAATTCAACCAACCAACATATTTGGGGACTAAAAAAATAAAAGTCCTCTCATGTAAATGTCAGACAATGGAAAATATTTCAAAGGGGGTGAAGTGTTGTTATATATGCATATAACATATATATACTTAATACATTGCATACATCTATATATATCTTCTATATATTATATATATTTATATATATTATATATATATTTATATATTATATATATATTTATATTTATATATTATATATTATATTTATATATATATTGCATACATCTATATATATCTTCTATATATTATACATATTTTATAAATAAAAACGGCATACTATAAAGTGAATTAGTAAAGGGGCACCTGGGTGGCTCAGTCAGTTAAGTGTCCAACTTCAGCTCAGGTCATAATCTCACAGTCTGTGGGTTCAAGCCCACATCTCATCAGGCTCTGTGCTAAAAACTCAGAGCCTGGAGCCTGCTTCAGATTCCGTGTCTCCCTCTCTCCCTATCCCTCCCCTACTCGCACTCTGTCTCTCTCTCTCTCTCTCTCTCTCAAAAATAAACATTTAAAAAAATTTAAAGCGAATTAGCTGAATAAAAAATTTTAATGAAAAAATGTAAAAATGATGCCATTGAATAGATAGAATTTGAGAGTTAAGAACGGCTTTATAGCATGTTTTCTCTGCAAAGGTTGCAGAAAGAGGAATATCTACTGGTGGCATTTCGGCATGATTTATAACTTGATAGGGTCTTTTGTAATGATTCTCTACAGGGCGGTTATTCTGTCTGAGATTGTAATTAAGGCAAAGCTCACGCTGTGGCAGGCGTTTCAGAATATAAATGGGTCAAAATGAAAGTCTCAATACATTTCTCCCCAACATGCGCATCACTCAAACTGAGATCGGTTTCATGTTAAAATATGTACTTCGTGAACATGAGTCCTGACCAAACTTATTTTGGTGTCTTGAACCCAACGAGGAATAAAAGCATGTCCCCCACCCCCTGGGTGTTCAAAACTTTACGTTTCCATGTGGTGAAAATACGTTAGAAGACAGAGAACTTTCTGGATACATCTTCAAAAGCCCAACCACTCCACTTGGAAAAAAAAAAGGTGGGGGGCGGGAGCCAGAAACAACTCTCCTCCGTGAGGCTCTCAGCTACGTGGGAGGCCTGAGATTCACGGAGGGCTGGTGTCCAAAGATACTCTGAAGAATCACGTTCATCTGACCTCATGAGCATCGGGAATAAGAACAGCTGATTGTGGTCCCTGCCCAGTTAACGAGCTTGTACAACAATCCTTCCATAGGGTTTACTAAGAAATCCGAGGATAGCCATTCTTCCAACTATGTGCAGCCTGCGCACACACACACACACACACACACACACACTTGTCAATCCCTACCAAGGTTCACTCAATGCCAGCCATCAGCCAATTAGCATATTTTTGCATATATTTAATATTCTGGTCTTACCTCCTAGGTGAGCAAGGTTACAATCCATTGTCTTGGGCGAAGGTTACAGCACATTCACTTCTCATTCATCTATGAACTTTCAGTTGTGAAAATCGGATCCCACAAAAACATACCATGTTGAACCATGAAGCTCAGATGTAGATAAAGTAATTGGACAGTAAATAAAGATGCCAACTACACAATCTGGAAGGTGGCTGCATGCTGCACTGCAGGCTCAGGGCATCAATCAACACCACCGCCTGCCTGCCCCCGTCTGTTCTTTAATGGGTTAGGAACACACCTGAGCCACAGTGGAAAAGGAACTGGAGTTTCCGGCAAGCGGATCCACAGAACCCGGACTAAACACAAGAGAAAGAGTTAATGGCTTCCATATGGTCCAGTCAAAATTGGCTGGATAGAAAGATACTCGACAGTTGTAGCCCAAAAATCAGGTCAGGAATAAAGGGTTTTTCTAGAGTCAAGTCTGTGGACACAGGATGCTACAATAGCCACAGCAAAACCTAATCACAGGTCGAGAAGCATTTCAGAAAGATCAGCTTCATAGGCGATGGGGACACAGTGGTGGATGAAGACATGACCCCAGCCCACTACAAGCTACGTTCTTATGAAACTATCCTTAAGAGTACGGCTCGATTCCTCATCCACATTCTGTGCTTCGCACACACAAAGATCAGCACGGACGGAAAGGTCATTAAATGCTTGATTTTCTGTGTCTAATTAAGCTATTACGAAAAATTATTTCCAAATCTAAATCAAATAAGTTGCAAATATCTGCAGCTATGGGTGGAGTTCTGTCACCAAACTTGGTCCTGCATCTTCAAAGTCACAGTGTCATGTCTCCAGAACCTTCTCACTTACATTACCTTGTGATGTTCAGAAAACTCTCATTTTTGATCCCGTCGAACTGGCCCTGTCCTTTTGTTCCCTACATTTGAATAACTGGTACCATTACTTGTCAAGTTATTCAGGCTAAGTTAAAGAACACGTTTGGCGGGCGCCCCTTCCCATAATTCCATACGGTAAGTCCTCACATCTGCCAAGGGTCTTACAGGACAGGAGGCCTGACCTCAGTCATTACGGCTGAAAGATAGAAAAGTCAAATGGTACCAAGTGTTGAGCCAAGACGTAAGGCAACTAGAAAACTCCTACGTGCTGGTGAAAATTAGTGCCATCCCATTAGAGAACAGTTTGGTGTGCCATGGGGAAGTCAACCACAAGGAAGACTTTGGTTCCGATTAACTGCACACACATGGAGAGACACACACATACCACCTGGTGTTCATCATCTCTGTCTCTGCTCTCAAGCTTCTTTGATATGTGTGTCCAGAGACACAAAACAGTGTCCCCGTGCAGACATAGTCACAGGAGCAAGGAGGATAACACAGATGGGCGTTAACAGGAGAATGGACACGTAAAGGTTGGCACATGCAAAGAGCATCCGACCCAATGAATGAAATGAATGAAACGAATGAATGAAATACGGACATACGTATCAAAATGGAGAAATCGCCAAAATAAAAAGCAAGTCACAGAAGAATATGCATGGCGTGGTTTTATTTATATGATACTGTATAAAACTAAACCGGGCATTGGTTAGAGCTTATTTGTACTAAAATATTAAAAGAGGGGCCCCTGGGTGGGTCAGCCGGTTAAGCCTCCGACTCTCGATTTCGACTTGGGTCATGAGCTCACGGTACGTGGGATCAAGCGTCACATCAGGCTCTGTGCTGACAGCAAGGAGCCTGCCTGGGATTCTTTCTCTCTCTCTCTCTCTCTCTCTCTTGTCCTCTGCCTCTCTTCCCCTCTTCCCCTCTTCCTCTCTCTCTCTCTCTCTCTCTCTCTCTCAAAATAAAGAAACCAAACGTTAAAAAAATGAAATACAATATAAAAAGAGCAACGGCATTTTTAAAGCCAAATTCTGCTTGCGTCTGGGACACGGGACGGGGTAGAAACAACACACACGTGGATAGACACAGATATCGATAGTGTCCTATTCTGTCGTCGGACAGCAGCATATGCGTTTAATTTTTATTTTTAAATCAATGCATATAATTTACATCTTTACGCGATTCTTGAAAAATGCAAATGTTAAATGTTAACACACCTTCATGTCCCCACGCACCATCCAAACAGATTTAAAAGTTGAAGGAGAAACAGAAACTGGTTTTTTTCCAAAGTTATGTTACGAGCCCCAGGGACCAGGCCATCTGCTACATAGCCCGTTCCTGGCGGTATGACTAAAATGAATACTCAGCTCAGCTGCGAGTGTTCCTGTCCGGTCGCTAATTAGCCAGGTGACCTGTGGCCCATCGCTTAGCGCCCAGGGGCTTCAGCCCTCTGAATGACACAAGGAGGGCTTGGACGAAGTGGCCTCTTATGATGCCTTCAGCCTGCGGATTCTCTGAAACCTCACCCTATTATCCTCCACACGGAGTGTCCATGAAATAGGGAAGCCGGTGGGAAGAAGAAAGTCCCCCAGTGAAGCGGTAAGACCCGACTTGGGTGAGGTAACTGACAGGGAGAAACAACGGAAGGTCTGTTGTGTCAGAAGCAGCTGAAATTGCCTTACAGCCACACCCGAGAAAAACGCATTTCGTGGGGCACCTGCCTGGCTCAGTCTGTGAGGCCGCCGACCTTGGCTCAGGCCGTGATCTCGCGGTTCGTGAGTTCGGGCCCCGCGGCGGGCTCCGTGCTGTCAGCTCAGAGCCTGGAGCCTGCTTCGGATTCTGTGTCTCCCTCACTCTCTGCCCCTCCCCCTGTCATGCTCTATCTCTGTCTCATAAATAAATAAACGTTAAAAAAAATTGAAGAAATGCATTTTGCAATACCAGAGAACATATATTAGCAGGATAAATATGTCATCAACTTCTTTCACCTGATGTCTCCATCGAGATTCAGGAAGAAGATTGTCTTGCATGCAAGATTCACTGATTTCTTGTATTATTTGTTCTATATAAATGATGTACTCTTTTTCTATCCTATCTAAGGATGTGGAGTTACTTCACAAGAGTTTGTTCTTAAAATTTTTATACATGCATAGTGTGTATAAATGTAACAGACATTGTTTACGTTTATATGGTACATGTCTACATATGACATATATGTTCCACACAAGTATTCCATTGTACGTGACATATAGGCAAGTTTTTACACATACAAGTCTACCAATCCAAATTAATAATGTAGTGTGAATATACATGTACATGTGTGTCTCCAAACTAAGCCACTGAAATATTAAGCACATTAGCTTCAGAAACTGTGCCTTCTCCCTTTTCTGTAAACCCCCACAGTACCCTGTTCGGTGCCCTTTATGTTGTAGATAATCAATAAAACCGGTTGTATGTGCTGTTGCTTATCCCTTTCCAAACAGAGGGCTCTAAGCATGAGCTATGTGAAGAGCAAGCCTCACAGACACACAGAAAGGCGTCATCATACTGATCTGCTCGCGTGTTGCATAGCTGGGGGCCTTCTGGGGCTTGGGCAGGAACGTGATCTGAAGGCTCATGCCGTCTACCTCTTAACCCAGGCTTTAATATAAACTCCATCAGCAACCCCAGAAAAGGGTGTAAACCGTCAGGGACTCTAGTTGCTTCTGTATAAAATGGGCAGGGTACAGGATGTGACTCATGGACATGAGCAGGTATGTTCCAACACATGGAACATACGTGTGTGTGTGAAAATAGACATATATTTATATAGTATCTATAAATACACGTATGCATCAATGCATATAAACATATATACATATGTATACAAATATGTGAATTTAGAACAAGAAGTATCCTCCCAGGAAATGCTTGCTAATTATAATTACTTGCTGAAGGGCGCCTGGGTGGCTCAGTTGGTTAAGCATCCAACTCTAGATTTTGGCTCATGTCATGCTCTCGCAGTTCATGGGTTAGAGCCCCGACTGGGGCTCTGTGCTGACAGCGTGGAGCCTGCTTGGGATTCTCTCTCTCCCTCTCTCCCTCTGCCCCTCCCCGCCTTCTCTCCCAAACATTTTTTTTAAGTAATAATTACTTGCTGAGGTTCTAAGAAATGCTTTCACTGCGGGAGCCGCTCTCCTAAATATAAAGAAATGTCAATCCAATTCCCATCTGAACATAGTCTACAGCCCAGTTGATGCGATAAAGCCCGTATTTAGATATTTTTTAAGTTTATTTATTTATTTCGAGAGAAACAGCATGGGCAGGGGAGGGACAGAGAGAGAGAGGGAGAGAGAGAATCCCAAACAGGCTCCTCGAGGTCAGTGCACAGAGCCCAATGTGGGGCTCAAACCCACGAAACCGTGAGATCATGACCTGAGCTGAAATCAAGAGTCAGATGCTTAATGGAATGAGCCAGCCAGGCGCCCCAAGCCTGTATTGAAATTGCTATTATTAAGCAATCACGTGGTCTATTTCCACCTCTTGTGGGACTGTGGGCTGATGATGCAGGATGGAATCTGGGATGGAATGCGTAAGACATGCATTGAAAATTTTAGGTATAGAGAGAGAGCTGGATTCTGCAAGATAGGAAGAGAAGAGTTAAGCTTTGAAATTCAAGAATGTGAATACAAGCTTACCAAGATTTATGGAGAATGGGAAAGATAATACCAGAAGGAACATTCACATTATGTCACAGTTACTTCCTAAATGTTTACATTCACTGCTAGACTATGAGCAATTTAAGGGCACAGACCAGAGATAATTAATACTTACAGTGGGAAAACACAAGGTCTCAGCAGAGGTTATTAAATTAAGCGAAGGGATAGGATGCATAACAGCAGAAGAACTAGCAAGGTCAGGTTCCCTGATCCTGACCTTAGCTTAGCTCCCGTAGGTACCACGGTAAACCTCTACACTCACCACCAGCGACACTCATGTTTCTGACATAAACTCCCTTTGGGCTCCATGATCTAGCCCCTATGGCTTCCTCCCATAGGAGTTCTGTCTTTTTTATTTTTTATTTTTTAACGCTTATTTCTTTTTGAGACACAGTGCGAGCAGGGGAGGGGCAGAGAGAGAAGGAGACACAGAATCGGAAGCAGACTCCAGGCTCCGAGCTGTCAGCACAGAGCCTGCCACGGGGCTCAAACCTACAAACCACAAGATGACGACATGAGCCAAAGTCAGACACCGAACCAACTGAGCCACCCAAGCATGCCATCTTGGTTCCCTTGTTGACACAGCGGTACAACATGGTAAAGTCTCTGGCATTTTACCAGTTTCGGCCAATTTCAATGAAAATTAACTTAAAAAAAAAAAAAAAGCACTGTGATGCAGTTCTTCGAATAAATTTGCCTGCACGTCTGCTTGCAAGTTAAGGAATCCCAGGTGCCAGGCACTCATGACTAACCATAGGAAGGGTTTCCCCTCACTGAAAAGATGGGCAGAAATAATTTCAATCGGTCAAAGGAAATGTTTAAGATAGAGAGGAAGTTGGGCGCCTGGGTGGCACAGTCGGTTAAGCGTCCGACTTCAGCCAGGTCACGATCTCGCGGTCCGTGAGTTCGAGCCCCGCGTCGGGCTCTGGGCTGATGGCTCGGAGCCTGGAGCCTGTTTCTGATTCTGTGTCTCCCTCTCTCTCTGCCCCTCCCCCGTTCATGCTCTGTCTCTCTCTGTCCCAAAAAAATAAATAAACGTTAAAAAAAAAAAAAAAAAAGATAGAGAGGAAGTTGAATGAATTCTCCTGCAAAAGAAGAGTAAAAAAAAAGACTTTCACATTTTTCATATTTATTAACAGCCCAGCGTGGCCTCGAGTTGGTACCTTAGATATGGTGGCTGTGCAGACAGATGTTTGACTCCTTGGACACTTGGAGGGTAGTGTGGACAAGATGTGTGTGCTCCCAGGTTGGAACTGTCTCGGGCGATAATGACAGGCATGTCTCTGTGCGTCTTCAGGAAGTAGCTTTGAAAGTGCTGCACACAGCCCCTACTTATGAGCTATGTGCCACCCAGAGTGGACGGTGTCTTTGGAACGTATCCCAAGACACCATCCATGACCCAAGGACCACTTCAATCTGACATAACCCCGGCAGGAGTGTCCTCTTTTTCCTCTGAAGCCTGTCCCCTATTTGCCTCCAGGATTACAGGATACTTCATCTCCCAGCGGAGGCTGCTCCCGCTTGTATGGACGACCCTCCATTATGGAAATTACTATTTCCCTGTGATGTTTCTTCTGAATGTTGATGGTCTGCCCTCGCGGGTTTCTGACAGTGCGGTCACTTCTGATGACGAGGTGATGGGCTTAGAAAGCTGTCAGGCTCCTCCCCTCCTTACAAAATGATCCTTTCTCCACACACCCTCCTTCCTGAGCGTGACTCTTGCACAAGCTCCCAGGAAAGGCAGATCTGTCTTCAGTGTTGAGCACCATCTGCCTACCCTTTCCCTGAAATGTGTCCTCCGTGTTCCTCCAATGGCAGAAGTAATGTGTGCAAACACACTCTTCCCCAGAAATGGAGACACTACAGACAGACGTGACAGATCGGCCTGAGGATCAGAAGCTAACAGAGATGAGACCTTCCATGTCTAGGACACGAATGGGGCTTCTGAGATCTGGAACAGGGACAAGAGGCTTCCCTTAAAAGCCTTCCTCTCACATCTGGATGGGTAGGGAGGAGAGAAGCAGAGTGGAGTGGAGAAAAGAGGGGAGGGGAGGGGAGGGGAGGAGGGGAGAGGA